>NC_135226.1:20320081-20372581 GCF_052324685.1 Brachyhypopomus gauderio
GGTAGTGGGTATGACTGAGGGGCTGAGGTAGAGGGTATGACTGTGGGGCTGAGGTAGTGGGTATGACTGAGGGGCTGAGGTAGTGGGTATGACTGAGGGGCTGAGGTAGAGGGTATGACTGAGGGGCTGAGGTAGTGGGTATGACTGAGGGGCTGAGGTAGTGGGTATGACTGAGGGGCTGAGGTAGTGGGTATGACTGAGGGGCTGAGGTAGAGGGTATGACTGAGGGGCTGAGGTAGTGGGTATGACTGTGGGGCTGAGGTAGTGGGTATGACTGAGGGGCTGAGGTAGTGGGTATGACTGAGGGGCTGAGGTAGAGGGTATGACTGAGGGGCTGAGGTAGTGGGTATGACTGAGAGGCTGAGGTAGTGGGTATGACTGAGGGGCTGAGGTAGTGGGTATGACTGAGGGGCTGAGGTAGTGGGTACGGCTGAGGGGTTGAGGTAGTGGGTACGACTGAGGGGCTGAGGTAGAGGGTATGACTGAGGGGCTGAGGTAGTGGGTATGACTGAGGGGCTGAGGTAGAGGGTACGACTGAGGGGCTGAGGTAGTGGGTATGACTGAGGGGCTGAGGTAGAGGGTATGACTGTGGGGCTGAGGTAGTGGGTATGACTGAGGGGCTGAGGTAGTGGGTATGACTGAGGGGCTGAGGTAGAGGGTATGACTGAGGGGCTGAGGTAGTGGGTATGACTGAGGGGCTGAGGTAGTGGGTATGACTGAGGGGCTGAGGTAGTGGGTATGACTGAGGGGCTGAGGTAGAGGGTATGACTGAGAGGCTGAGGTAGTGGGTATGACTGTGGGGCTGAGGTAGTGGGTATGACTGAGGGGCTGAGGTAGTGGGTATGACTGAGGGGCTGAGGTAGTGGGTATGACTGAGGGGCTGAGGTAGAGGGTATGACTGAGGGGCTGAGGTAGTGGGTATGACTGTGGGGCTGAGGTAGTGGGTATCACTGAGGGGCTGAGGTAGTGGGTATGACTGAGGGGCTGAGGTAGAGAGTATGACTGAGGGGCTGAGGTAGTGGGTATGACTGAGAGGCTGAGGTAGTGGGTATGACTGAGGGGCTGAGGTAGTGGGTATGACTGAGGGGCTGAGGTAGTTGGTACGGCTGAGGGGTTGAGGTAGTGGGTACGGCTGAGGGGCTGAGGTAGTGGGTACGACTGAGGGGCTGAAGTAGTGGGTACGACTGAGGGGCTGAGGTAGTGGGTATGACTGAGGGGCTGAGGTAGTGGGTATGACTGAGGGGCTGAGGTAGAGGGTATGACTGAGGGGCTGAGGTAGTGGGTTTGACTGAGGTAGAGGGTATGGCTAAGGTAGAGGGTATGACTGAGGGGCTGAGGTAGTGGTTATGACTGAGGGCTGAGGTAGAGGGCATGACTGAGGGGCTGAGGTAGAGGGTATGACTGAGGGGCTGAGGTAGTGGGTATCACTGAGGGGCTGAGGTAGAGGGTACGGCTGAGAAGCTGAGGTAGTGGGTATGACTGAGGGGCTGAGGTAGTGGGTACGACTGAGGGGCTGAGGTAGTGGGTATGACTGAGGGGCTGAGGTAGTGGGTATGACTGAGGGGCTGAGGTAGAGGGTATGACTGAGGGGCTGAGGTAGTGGGTTTGACTGAGGTAGAGGGTATGGCTGAGCTAGAGGGTATGACTGAGGGGCTGAGGTAGTGGGTATGACTGAGGGGCTGAGGTAGTGGGTATGACTGAGGGGCTGAGGTAGAGGGTATGACTGAGGGGCTGAGGTAGTGGGTATGACTGAGGGGCTGAGGTAGTGGGTATGACTGAGGGGCTGAGGTAGTGGGTATGACTGAGGGGCTGAGGTAGTGGGTATGACTGAGGGGCTGAGGTAGAGGGTATGACTGAAGGGCTGAGGTAGTGGGTATGACTGAGGGGCTGAGGTAGTGGGTATGACTGAGGGGCTGAGGTAGTGGGTATGACTGAGGGGCTGAGGTAGAGGGTATGACTGAAGGGCTGAGGTAGTGGGTATGACTGAGGTAGAGGGTATGACTGAGGGGCTGAGGTAGTGGGTATGACTGAGGGGCTGAGGTAGTGGGTATGACTGAGGGGCTGAGGTAGAGGGTATGACTGAGGGGCTGAGGTAGTGGGTACGACTGAGGGGCTGAAGTAGTGGGTACGACTGAGGGGCTGAGGTAGTGGGTATGACTGAGGGGCTGAGGTAGTGGGTATGACTGAGGGGCTGAGGTAGAGGGTATGACTGAGGGGCTGAGGTAGTGGGTTTGACTGAGGTAGAGGGTATGGCTAAGGTAGAGGGTATGACTGAGGGGCTGAGGTAGTGGTTATGACTGAGGGCTGAGGTAGAGGGCATGACTGAGGGGCTGAGGTAGAGGGTATGACTGAGGGGCTGAGGTAGTGGGTATCACTGAGGGGCTGAGGTAGAGGGTACGGCTGAGAAGCTGAGGTAGTGGGTATGACTGAGGGGCTGAGGTAGTGGGTACGACTGAGGGGCTGAGGTAGTGGGTATGACTGAGGGGCTGAGGTAGTGGGTATGACTGAGGGGCTGAGGTAGAGGGTATGACTGAGGGGCTGAGGTAGTGGGTTTGACTGAGGTAGAGGGTATGGCTGAGCTAGAGGGTATGACTGAGGGGCTGAGGTAGTGGGTATGACTGAGGGGCTGAGGTAGTGGGTATGACTGAGGGGCTGAGGTAGAGGGTATGACTGAGGGGCTGAGGTAGTGGGTATGACTGAGGGGCTGAGGTAGTGGGTATGACTGAGGGGCTGAGGTAGTGGGTATGACTGAGGGGCTGAGGTAGTGGGTATGACTGAGGGGCTGAGGTAGAGGGTATGACTGAAGGGCTGAGGTAGTGGGTATGACTGAGGGGCTGAGGTAGTGGGTATGACTGAGGGGCTGAGGTAGTGGGTATGACTGAGGGGCTGAGGTAGAGGGTATGACTGAAGGGCTGAGGTAGTGGGTATGACTGAGGGGCTGAGGTAGTGGGTATGACTGAGGTAGTGGGTATGACAGAAGGGCTGAGGTAGTGGGTATGACTCAGGGGCTGAGGTAGAGGATATGACTGAGGGGCTGAGGTAGTGGTTATGACTGAGGGGCTGAGGTAGAGGGTATGACTGAGGGGCTGAGGTAGTGGGTATGACACAGGGGCAGAGGTAGAGGGTATGACTGAGGGGCTGAGGTAGAGGGTATGACTGAGGGGCTGAGGTACTGGGTATGACTAAGGTAGTGGGTATGACTGAGGGGCTGAGGTAGTGAGGTAGTGGGTACCAATTAGTTGTGTCAGTCCTTTCCGTCTTCCTTCATTTCCACTCCATTAGTCATTAGCAGTGCTGGTCCCTACTGACACCTACTGACATTCTCAACTCTCCTTGGCCTCATAGTCATCTCTTACACACACACACACACACACACACACACACACACACACACACACACACACACACACACACACACACACACACACACACACACACACACACATACACACACACACACACACACACCTGCTTAATAGGTACATCAGCACACTGCAGAAGACTCAAAAATTGTGAAAACAAATGAATGAATGAATAAACAGTAAAAAAAAAAACTATGAGAAAAACTTTATGTAGAAATTATGTAACAACAATGTTATACAAAAATAAAGTAATATTCCAGACACTACATTGCAGTGCAGAGTGAATAGAGATGACTTATTAATTTTACAGCCATATATTATTAAATTACACAAAAATGTCACAGTACCACTTGCTAGAAATAATCATCTTAATTTGCTTGGGTTGTGTTTGATTTGCCATCTTTTCAGTAACATGTCTGCACACATTCTGGAGTTCAGGATTTATCCACCATTGAGGCATAGGTGTGTGTGTGTGTATGTGTGTACATACCCATACCTGCACATGGGTGTGCTCACACAGACACTTACACCAGTGCATAGATGCACACACATCCACATACACACGGGCGTGCACACACACACACACACACACACACACACACACACACACACACACACACACACACACACACACACACACACACACACACACACACTTGCCCAGTGGCACTCAAAATGCAGCTGACTGAAAAACGTTGAGGTTCTATGTGAGTAGGAGATTAGCCTACATGCTAATGGCTCTGAAATTATGCAACACCCAGACAGAGGTGATGATATATACTATATATATATATATATATATATATATATATATATATATATATATATATATATATATATATATATATATATATATATTCACACACACATAGGAGTGCACACACACACTTATACTGTACTTTCACAAACACACAATCCGCCATCCTAAACTGATCAGGCAGCGGAAGAGATACCAATCTTCTTTTTCTCCAGTAGAAGGACTTAATGGTGCTGCGTCATACGTGTACACACACACACACACACACACACACACACACACACACACACACACACACACACACACACACACACACACACACACACACACACACACACACACACACACATCCTTCAGGGACGTGGTTGTGTTGGAGATGGGGTTGGCATAGAGTTGTGTGGGTGTGGGGTCAGGTTGGAGGTGAGGTTAGAACCAGGGCTCGCACTCACACACACACACACACACACACACACACACACACACACACACACACACACACACACACACACAGACCCACACGCACACCCACACGCACACCCACACACACACACACACACACACACACACACCCACACACACACACACACACACACACACACACACACACACACACACACACACACACACACACACACACCTTGGCTTCGGTTACCGAAACACTTTATCATCTGTCCGTTTCCTGTGAAACACCAGCCAGGCACTCAGTGTCCATGTTTACAGTGTCTGCAGTCCTGGTACAACGCGCTTTGGCTGTGTATGCTAGATCAATCAATGATTCCCTCTGCATTCATGACACTCAAAAAGGCACAAATGCCTCTGAAAACCCCACACACAGCAGTCATATTTACCAGCACACACACTCGCTCTGAACCACACCCAGCACCCGCTGGAGCTAGCACCACACACCACGTGAGCTACAGCAGTGCACGTGTGTGAAACGAGTGTGTTTGGGGTACAGGAACGTGGGGGGTGAGGGGTGCTGGGACTTTGAAAACCTTGTGATTCCACATCTCATGTACGAACACCCCAGAGGGGTCAGACGTGCGCTGTGCGTTTGCTCGAGCGTTCTGCGTGGCAGGCCCTCGTGCACATGGCTCACATGGCAGACACGCTAGCAGTGTCTGAACTGGACTGTTTTCACCATTATCTGTGACTCACACTCCCGTGTTTCTCACGTCAGGTCACATTGCCTCACGTTCTCAAACGGACAAAGTGCAGCGTGTAACGTCTGCCCTCATTATTAAGGCGTCTGCTGGCAAACAGTGAAGAGGTTCGCTGGCTTCACTGAGCCACACAAACGTGTGATTATTGCAGTCGCAAGAGTTCACGTGTCCTTGATCCTGGCTGCTTACAGCAACTTTGTTCTCCTTCTCCAGAAACATTCATTATTGACACTCCAGGGGGAAAACGCAGCAAACGGAGGGTCCACAGCACACAGCCGATCGGGCGCGTCCGTGGTGAGACCCAGACTGGTCCCGTGGTGAGACCCAGACTGGTCCCGTGCTGGACGCGTGTACCAACACAGGTGCAGGAGTCAGCAATCAACCAACGCCAGCTGCTGCACTCTGAGACTAATAAATACAAATGAACCATCTGAACCTGTTGAGTCTTTACTAGGGAGCTCAATAACCCTTGCAATACGGGAGAAACTGGTGTTCTTTAAGTATTTATGGGGTATTTTTTACTGATTTAATCAGCCCCTTTAATTCGGGGTGGTTGGCCCAGGCTGCGGGTTGGTACCCTCGTTTCTCTAGAGCTGCGTCTGGCTGACAAATGACTAGACTCGTTTGCCAATACACCTCTTTTACGGAACGAGAGAAGAGGAAGCATTATTTCCTGTCCTGTTCAGGGTTCCCGCTCAGGCCCATTCAGGGTTTCCTCCATATCTGGCAATGCTAAATAGGTCATTATTGATCATGACCTATAAGTAAGTGAAATCCTCTATCTCTACAGCCAAAGGTCATTCCGTGACCTTTCCTTCCAAGTAAGAGGACAGTGACATTTACAGTTCTCCTGTTACTGCAGAGCAACCTTTGACATAAATGTATGCAGATTTCAACTTTACAGGAATATTTTATTATATATATGTTGATAATGCTGCTGGTTTATGTCCGAGAGGTCCAGGTAGTCCTTCAAGGCATAATCCTGGAGGGCATACTGACGAAGTTTAAAGGGAACTGTCATTTCCAAAAGCATACACTCAGCTTGGCAAGAATTCACGAGTGCCCTTGTGTGGTAATTAAAGGGTTAACAGAAAGACACATCATCCTGATTTGTGTTGGACGCGCATTGAACAGTCTCATAATTATCAACATGGTTTCGGCGCCAGTGTGAATCAGCAGACACAGTTGCAGTTTTCTCTCACAGATGGGACACGACAGTGACCAGGCAGGTGTGTGTAGCAGCAGAGTGCTCTGGTTGAACGCTGGAACACTGTGGCAGTTTACCCACAGGGACAGACCCAGCGCCTGCCCGGCCCTTCTGAAGGACGCCCCGTCCCGTGTCACTGAAGACAGGTGCGGGGCTCCGATTGAACGAACGGGGCTGCAGTGTCTCGGTCGGGTAGCTAACTCTGCCCAAGCGAGGTCAGCGGGAAAAGGGCCGTGCGGGTTTCACGCTCCGCGGCAGTCCTGGGTCTCAAACCCAAAACACTCCACTAACCCTTCCTCACCTCAGCAACATAATCGACGCCCCCTCCAACAGTGTTCAGGACTGTGATCGCCGTCCAAATCAGTGGCAGTGATGCCTGTATGGGCCATTTGTACGGCCAGCACATATTCAGAGAGGGAGATAGCATATACCAGGACCACAGCCACAATGTTCTGAGTCTTTTCTCTTCATTACTACAGTTAGCCTCCTGAACCCAGTAATAATCTGGGGGGGGGGGGGGGGGGGGGGCTCCCTCTCTCCCTCCCTCTCCCCCTCCCTCGGTGATAATGAATCTGAGACTGAGGATGATGAAGGGAGATTAACGAACATAAACGCCAAGCAATCCGAGGAGCCGAGCAGAGTATCCCACCCAGATGGGACTCGTACCACTCTCTACCACTTTAATTAAGGATTTCTTAAATAGCATTTTAACAGCAAATGTTAACACACAAAAAAAAGTCATTATTAATAAGCTGAAAATCATGTTAACGAAGTAATTTACACCTGCAGTTATAATCTTCCAAGCTGCCCACGGGAATAGAGACGACAGCGTGTGTGAAGACGGTCGGAGGAGACCGCTGGGGTAACAGAAGGTTATGTTGTGACAAGAAGGGGAAACTTATGGTGCCCCAAGTTAGAAAAATGTCGTGAATTTGAAAAATGGCAAGAATTCAAAGAATGCCAAGAATTCGAAAAATGGCAAGAAATAGAACAACTTTGTTCACATTATACATCAGTTTAAAAAGAGAAAGTTCACGAATTGTTAATGGTAAGGATCACTGTAAGTGTTACAGAAGGGTTTGAACATAATCTAAAGTGTTAGCCATGGACGCTACATCATGCAGTAACCATGACTATTTTCACGAGCTCTCACGAACCCATGAATCCACGGGTCAATCTGTGCGTTTCAGCAGCAGTAGCTGAGGGGGTGTCAAGGGTTTCTTTGATTCTCTGCTACCAATCTGTCTTGAATCAGATGGGAGAATAATTTCATAACCACTTGAAAGCCTTCCAACAATGCATCAGACAGGGTCAGATTGGATCTATTTAAATCTCCAATGTTATCAGTTCAAGTCAGATGTGGGGAATGTGACAGTGTCATCTCGCCACTACACCATCACTACACCATCACTACTACATCACTATTACATCACTACACCATCACTACACCATCACTACATTACATCACTACACCATCACTACATCACTACACCATCACTACATTACATCACTACACCATCACTACATCACTACACCATCACTACATTACATCACTACACCATCACTACATTACATCACTACACCATCACTGCATTACATCACTACACCATCACGACACCATCACTACATCACTACACCATCACTACATCACTACACCATCACTACATCACTACACAATCACGACACCATCACATCACTACACCATCACGACACCATCACAACATTACTACACCATCACTACACCATCACTACACCATCACGACATCACTAAATCATCACTACACCATCACTACATCACAACACCATCACAACATCATCACTCCACCATCACTACACCATCACTACATCACAACACCATCACTACATTACATCACTACACCATCACTACACCATCACTACATCATCACAACATCACTACACCATCACTACACCACTACACCATCACTACATCACTACACCATCACTACACCATCACTACACCATCACTACATCACACCATCACTACACCACCACTACACCATCACTACACCCTCACTACACCATCACTACATTACATCACTACACCATCACTACATTACATCACTACACCATCACTACATTACATCACTACACCATCACTACATCACTACACCATCACTGCATTACATCACTACACCATCACGACATTGCTACACCATCACTACACCATCACTACATCACTACATTACACCACTACACCATCACTACACCATCACTACACCTCACAACACCATCACTACATCACTACACCATCACTACATCACTACACCATCCTCATCCGATTGCAGTGAAAAAAATTTATTATAGCTCCAGGGTCAAAGGTCAGTCCCCTTGGCTTATAAATGGCACACGTGAGCGATGACTGAACATCTCAGGAGGAGACGTGTGGATTCTCAGCCTGGCTGAGTGAACATGAACTGAGGTGTCCCCCCCCCCCCCCCCCTCGTAGAGATACTCCACCACTCTCTAAAAGCTTTAACAGCTCACCTGGCTTAAAAGCCAAGAGAGGAACAACAGCCTCCTTGGTCACGCCTGGTAAAGGCTGTAATCTAAAGCCAGATTACTCGAGATCAAAAGCAGATCTCTGAAAACTGTCCTAAATAAAAGCACCACTTAAAGTTCAATTTCTCCCTTTTAAAGATAAAGCCTGTAATATGTCACTTTGTTAAAGTACCTTTTCTGAGTTTGCTTCTATAACAGATGCCTGATGTAGAAATGTGAACAGCATGGAAAGTTTTAATGTTGACCCTAAATAAATATGCTGAGCTTTGAGCTGTAAAGAGGAACACAGGGCTGCAGAAACACTGGCCTCTATTAGCGCGCTCCACGGCAGGAGGGCGGGAATAATCTCCCCATCAGCACGACACTTCAGTGGCGCTAACTCCTCAGAGATAGAGGAGCAGGCTCTCCACTTACCATGGAGGTGAAGATGTAGGTGTAGTATATCGAGAGCATCCCCAACTCTGAGGCCTGGGGAGAGAGAGAGAGAGAGAGAGAGAGAGAGAGAGAGAGAGAGAGAGAGAGAGGAAGAGGCAGGGAGGGAGAGGGAGGGAAGGAGAGAGAGGGAGAGAGTAAGAGAGAGAGAGAGTGAGAAGGACAGGGAGAGAGAGAGTAAGAGAGAGAGAGAGTGAGAAGGACAGGGAGAGAGAGGAAGGAGAGAAAAAAAATCAGTTATTCCATCATTACACTCATATGGAAAAGCCTTATTTTACTTTAACAGTAGCGTTAAGGTACAGAAACACGACACACTTGGTTATATCTGAAAGTGAGCCAGACGTGAGCTGGTGAGCCAGACGTGAGCTGGTAGTTTTACGCTCTGCGGAGAAGCGGCGAGCACAATGATGCATTGAGCTTTCTGAGCCCCATTCAGAGGGCCATGTGACCAGAGCACTCCTACCCAGCTGAACCTCTCTGTTCATCAATTAGCCGCTGTCTCCTAGGAAACGAAGTATTTAAATCAAACGTCACAGTCATTTCGTGTGTGCGTGCAAATGCACGTGGGGTGCATATTGTGTGTGTGTATATACATGCCAGTGGGTACATGTGTGTAGGCATGTGTGTGGCCACGTGTGCCTTCACGTGCGCTCCCTCCAGTGCCTGCATGACGTGAGTGATCCAGTGGTGCAGGAGGCTGTGAGTCTCCTTTTCCTGCCTGAACTGAGCATCATTAGATAAATAAAAAGATATTGATCTCTATCAGCCTCCAGTGAAACATAATTGCATTTCCTATTTAAAAAGGAAAGTGAACTAAAAACTACACAGTCATTTGAAATGAGTTCTCAATTTCTTTTGCCCTCATAAAGGCTCATGGGATGTGGTCATTAATCATGCACTCTTGAAAATTAAGATCAATAGTAATATCAATTATACTACAGAGAGAGAGAGTTTGGGTGAGTGAGAGAAAGTGAGAGATTTGAGATTTTGAGAGTGAGAGAGAGTGAGTCTTCTACCCTCCAGTACCCGGACTCCTAAGAGTCGAGGTCATGTTTTCACCTGCTCCTCCGTCTCAAAGCTCGAAGCTTTTCAAATTCGCATTGACAGTCTGTACAAGGAACCAGCTGTTTCCTGCAACAGTGTCAGGTCATGCGTTTTTCTGGTGCTAAGAAAAAAGCTTATTGCTGCTGCGTTTCTCACTTGGTTTTTGCAGGAGTTTCCCGTTTAAAACTCTCTAGCCTCCTTGGAAGTTTTGCACCTAACATAAAATGGAGCTCAGTGGCTCACGAGTGTCTCACCGCTAACCCTGGTTTCACTCGCGAGTGTCTCACCACTCTCCCTGTTTCCACTGATGAGTGTGTCACGGCTTACTGTTTCCACTCGAGAGTGTCTCACTGTTAACACCGTTTCCACTCACGAGTGTCTCATCACTCACCCTGATTCCACTCACGAGTGTCTCACTGCTAACCCTGTTTCCACTCACGAGTGTCTCACTGCTAACCCTGTTTCCACTCGTGTCTCAATGCTAACCCTGTTTCCACTCTGCAGCAATGCTGACCCCTCCACATACAATCCTGAGATGTATTCGTTCATAAACCAATTACTGTTATAATCTCTCATTATCATTTCAGCATAGTATCAGTTAATTATGAAATCTACTATCTACCCTTTCAGCTTAAGCTGTGCTAAAAATGTGAGGTGGAATCTCGGGTCAGGCCATTTGCCACATCATGCTCAGGTCTAATAACAACTTGCAGAATGCTGTACAATTATATTTTCATTGGACAATTCCAGTTTTTCTTAGTTGCAGGGAGTTTCTAAGCAATTTTCAAGACAGCAATTTTCAAATGCCATATAGTTTGCATCGAAAATGCAAAACCATCACATAAATCATACTATTTTCAACAGGCTAATTATAATATTCATAAATTATGCACTATTTCCCAGAATACTATCTCTTAAACTCATACAGCGAGAGGAGCTATTCACAGCTGCTCTTCATTGTGACCTCTTGGAGACTTTCTGGTGGAGAACCCCTCATTCAATGATAAGTGCCCCCACCAGTTCCTCTGATTCTACTCATCTAATTACCAAGGATTTCATGAATCGTTGTGTGTGTGTGTGTGTGTGTGATTCTGTGTGTGTGTGTGTGTGTGTGTGTGTGTGTGTGTGTGTGTGTGTGTGTGTGTGTGATTCTGTGTGTGTGCATGTCGTTCTGTGTGTGTATGTGTGTGTGATGCTGTGGGTCTGTAGGTTTTACAGGATCAGAGTTTGAAATCAGATTTTCACAGTTGCTTCAACACTTTTGCTCATTTAAATGACATATTTTTGAAAACACATAATCCATAAACTGTTTACACACAAACACAAGTTTGACTAACAAGTGCTTATCATTCTAGAATCATCCGGTGTTCCTTCATATCCTTCATTTATTGTAAATGTACCAAATTAACCTATTATTCTTGACACTGAAAGATCTGTCAATTATTACAAATCTCAGTAGTTTCTGATCATCATCAAATATTCCGATATCTCAGTTTCTACAGATCAACACTCAGATGTCTCAGAAGTTGTCCGTCAGGATCAGAAGGTCTTACCATTATGGACAAAAATGATTTCCTTATTTAACCAGTCT
This sequence comes from Brachyhypopomus gauderio, assembly GCF_052324685.1. Classification (NCBI taxonomy): domain Eukaryota; kingdom Metazoa; phylum Chordata; class Actinopteri; order Gymnotiformes; family Hypopomidae; genus Brachyhypopomus; species Brachyhypopomus gauderio. Next base: position 20,332,158 of record NC_135226.1, read on the forward strand.
CCCTATCAACTTTGTCTTAAATTAAAAACACATAAAAAATAAGATCATGAATTTCTTTAAATGTCTATATTGTCAAATACCAACAACCAAATACCAAATAATCTGACTTTAGTCTCACTGGACCAGAACCTTTTCTCCACACATTGTTTATTACTCTCGAATGGCGAGGTTGTGTGTGTGTGTGTGTGTGTGTGTGTGTGTGTGTGTGTGTGTGTGTGTGTGTGTGCTGCTCCAACGGCGAGGTCATCAGGTTTTCTGCTCGCCTCTCGGACATGAAGGCGGGTTCAGGGCTGCTCAGGGTGTCTGTTATGTCTGTCTAACAGTTTTCTCATCTCCCCGAGCTCTTTCAGACTCACTGTTGGGTTCTGTCTTACTTCCCAGACAAAGGTCCTTCTTACCCAGAAGCCCCGTTTGACTGGCCAGGCAACTGAAGCACCATGCCATCTTCTGGTTCAAAATGATGGAGCACACTGTGGTCCTGGGACCCTCAAAGCCTTAGATGTTGTTTTATGATTTTATTTTGTGTTTATATGCCTTGCCACAATTTGATTGCAGAAATCGACAGACAATTCCTTGGACATCATGGCTTGGTTTTACCTTAACTGTGTAGTGTAAAATATGGCCCTTAAAGATTGTGGTGTGTGTCTGATGACACCAACCATAAACGATAGTTAAAGGGATCATATCTGAACATAATCAGGTGTGATGCACAAAATAATCTGAATACTTTTAGAAATAAGAGTTTTCAGTTTTTGATTTTTAGTTATTTTCAAAACTCTTTGTATGGTAGACTGAGGGGTAAAATTATAGTAACATCAATTCAAAACCAAACCACAGCGCATTAAAGTGCAAGAAGTAAATGCGTCTGAGCACTGTCTGAATCCACCATAGGCTATATATTGGAGTCACTTCTATTGACTCTTTCATTATGTTGTACAAAGTAATCCACTGAGGTTTGGGGTCGAACTCTGAGATGTCTTCTGACTGTTTTGAAAACCAGTGAAAAATGAACGACTATGTCAAAAAGCACATTGGCAAGAGAAAACTGAGAAATCAACAAGCAGATTACAGGATTTCCTCTGCTTAGATGAACTTACTGAAACACTCGTTTCATTCTCTAAACAGCACCTCAAAACCTGACAATGCAATTAGTCACAGTGCTATTCCGTTCCTTCCATGCAAAATACAGACGCTAGAGCTAAATTTCGCAAACCATTACACAGCAGCTGTCATTAGGTGGCGCTCTTTCAGTGTGTCTATAGCATACAGGCCACACTCTTGCCAGCCAGTTGCCTGTGTACAATGGGCATCCAACGAGTGCAAGAAGTTTAGCTGTCACCATGTCTACCCGTTGCCATGTCTACCCGTTACCATGTCTACCCGTCGCCATGTCTACCCGTCAGGTACATCTGCTGCTGTACTGGGACGTCACAAGCACATGCTCTACCTGGCTGTGACTATGGCAACACTGTGTCTATCAACAAACAACGAATCCTTTGGTTGTGTGTACTTTTTGTCACCGTTTCGAATTTCGTGATAACGATATAAGATTTACCCCATAACTGAGGACACAAGACTCTTTTGTATCTTTTTCCGAACTTTTGTAAGCTCAGCCCAGTTCTTACGTAAACACATAATTCTGTCAGTGTGTCGGTGTTTACACAATGATCAAAGGGCTCTCATAATTTAATGATGGTGTTGCAGTGACTTTGATCCCCACAACCCACATCTTCTGCGTGGATGGTGTACTGACGTGCAGGGCGTCGTTGGAGGAGTTCTGGGGTTTTGAGGTTAGTGTTTTGGAAAATGCATCAGAGTTATTGAGAAAAGGTGAATCTGAGTTTCACTAAGTGTGTTTTAAGAATCTAGAAGAATACGGACTTCCTTAAGCCTCAGGCAGAAGCACTTACAGCGAAGCGAGTACACTAAGTACTGGGACACCTGTACTGGACTGGTGGGTTTGGCTGGACACACCAGGCCGGTGTGACTCAGTGAGGTTTAGGATTAGGTCCAGTGAAGATCAGGTCCTCCACCTCCAACATGCTGGTGTCCACTGAGACCTTCTGACCAGCCCACCCTGGGGATGCGAGCATTGGTTCGAGCGGAGCCGTTAGCTTTACAACGTAACCCTTTATCTTCCGCTTTGAAGTGAAACAATGACATACAAAGAGGGACCACGAATAACTAACTGAGTGAGCGGAGGAGAAAGCAAAGCAACCAGGATAGCCAAGTGTTTTCCCAGCTTAGGATAATTTTGTCCTTGCGTAAGTATTTTATAATGTAAGATTTGCCCTTGCAATTGACCATGTAATTGAATCCTGCGGCCCAAGCTGGTGTGTTAGAGCCGCGGTGTGGATGTTGGCAGTTTCACTGCACTCGAGTGCCGCCTGCTTCTGGAACACGGCCAACGCCCCTTCCTGTCTTCCTCCACACGTCTGCCTCTCTCTCACAGAGAGAGGGGGATGGAGAGAGAGAGAGAGAGGGAGTCAGGGAGAGAGAGGGAAAGAAGGAGAGACTAAGAAAGGGAGCGGTGGAGTAATGTGAGGAAGACAGAGAGATGGAGAGTGAGACAGAGAGAAGGAGCGGTGGAATTACATGAGAAAGACGAGGAAATAGAGACAGAGGGAGAGAGGAGGAGAGGGAGAGAGAGAGGGGGAGAGGGGTGGAAGGGGAGGAAGAGAGACTGGGTGTGAAGCAGAGGAAGAGTGAGAGTGGGTGAGGGTGAGAGGGAGTGAGGTAGAGAGGGAGTGAGGGAGTGAGAGAAAGAGGGAGAGAGTGAGAGTGGGTGAGAGAGAGAGGGAGAGAGGGAGAGAGTGAGAGAGGGAGAGAGGGAGTGAGGGAGAGTAGGTGAGGGGGCTGTGGAGTTACAGGGTGAGAGTCTAACGAAGCTTTCTGCTGCGAACTGCACTGTGCACAGGCCAAACCGTGTGCCTGCTGTCACCATAGCAACAGGAGAAAGCCGCGGAATGGCCCGCGGCAGTCGTCGGGTCTTCTGATTACGGCAAAACGAAGCAAACGGCGGGAAATGAAAGAGGACACGGGGCGGCTAACGCGGGGCGGCTAACACAGGGCGGCTAACGCGAGGTGGCTAACGCGAGGCGGCTAACGCGGGGCAGCAAGTGAACGTGGGCGGAACGTCACGACGGACCGACAGAGGAAGCAGTGGCCTCTGGAGATCCGTGCGTCAAAACGGGCGAAGAACGGAACAAACGGTGTCCCCTGAGCCTTGGACGGTGTCCCCTGAGCCTGAACGGTGTCCCCTGAGCCTGAACGGTGTCCCCTGAGCCCTGGCCAAGCCCCCCCCAGTGCTGCGGTGGTGTGTGGGACCTCCTGAAGAAAACACCTGCTATCCAGTAACATCAGGGAAACAGGGAGACAGAGACAGGGAGACACTATTTGATGTTTTGCAGAATGATTGCACTGATACAAGAGAGTGGCCTTGAGCTCGGGAGAGGAGGTGCCAGAAGGACTGTCCCTGCCCCTCCCTTTGCTCCTCCCTCTGTCCCTCCCCCTGCTCCACCCCCTGCTCCACCCTCAGCCGTTAATTGGGCAATTACTGAGATAACGAGGTGTGGGGTAATTATGACTCAGCCATATGCTCGTGAGGGCTCGTGTGTGAAGCTCTTCCCGTCTAGCCGGGGCTCCTTAAGCACTGAGCCGCAAACGCACCCCCCCCCCCCCCCCCCCCCCCCCCCCCCGGCCAGCAGTGCATGGGCTATTAGGCAAGAGACCTAATGAGGATGAAGGGGCGGGGTGGGGGCGGTGGGGGCTCATCAAACTGAGTGGGCGAATGAGCTCACAATACCTGCATCTTAACAACCCACAGCGGGACGGAGGTCTGAGCGTCTGAGCTCCACAAGCGTGTGCGTTAGACAATGGCTAATCTAAAACCCACTCAAGAGCCGAACATTAAGCGGACCCCGCGCTCAAAGACGCTGGCACGCGCTTGCTGTCTGCCAATCAAACGCCTTCATTGTTCTTCCCACCGTGGACACAAAGCCAGACTCATCTCCCGCTCGGCTTGAACTTGTAATTGTGACCACCGCGCAAGATCTGGGCAGCCGTTTTCCTGGTTTGATGTCCAATTTTGCCTCTTCATCTGTACGTGAGGTTTAGAAGAGTGGTGTGGAGTGGTCTTACCCTCTCCAGGATGATGTGGGACATGGTGGCGTTGGCGTCTATGACGATGGTGGCCGTCTTGTCGTCACGAATCTCTTTGAGGAGGGGGGTGGGGTCCTGGCTCTCGTCCAGCATACGCACCGACAGCGTTTCCTTAGAGATGAGAAACTGTCGCAGCAACACCTCCAGGTTTAATAGGCCTTTAGAACACACACACACACGCGCACACACACGCACACACACACACACGCACACACACACACGCACACACACGTTCCAAACAAACAGTGTTACCAAAGGTGCTTTTGTGCAGCGTGTGAGGTGATCATTATCCTAATAATTTAGTCAGGATTTGTCAAAACAGCACAATATGTCACACAGGACTAATTATATGCTTAAAATAATAAGATGTGACACAAGACACAAACACACATGCTGAACATTTCAGTGGATACTGATGCTACTTTAAAGAGAATATCACTCTTGAATTGCAGGCCATGATGGCAATATTACATAGATAAGAATGAAATTGATTTAACCTAATTTATTAAAAGGACAATTCTGGGAAAATTCATGAAAGGGTGGGGGGGTTCTGAAATTGGATCCAGCAGAAATAATAATTTTTTTGTGCTGCAGTGGTCAAATGAGCAGATATAAGTAGGTCAGACAGGGGCAGCACTTCTAGTAAGACGTCACGGCGGTCAAATGACGGTGCTTGTGCTTTTAGTGTTAATGCTCTAACAAAAATAGGACTGGCACTTTATAATAAATAACAATAAAACACACACTTGAAATCTGGAGTAGAGGACGTGCAACAGGTATTGTGATCGACAACACCGGTAATAAACAAAAAAATGAACATTTTCCAGAGAAACATTACAGTTTGACAGATGTTATTCATCAGCTGTGCAGAGAGAAGGTATCACCAGGAGGAGCAGGTGGAGAGATTTTATTAGCTTTGTAGAATGAGGAACCTGTCCTGGAGGAACCAGTCCTGGAGGAATGTGAGCTTTCCTTCGTTGATCTTTAAACAAGATCCATCTCCTATAACTTCACAAGGACTTTGCTTGCACAGCTGATGAAGCTCTTCTGACCGGAGTGTCCTGTTTCTCCAGGAGCCCCGTGTACTTCACTACAGCGTGGTGGGTAAATATAGGAAGATTACCGTTGTGTTTGCTGTTGGTGTAGTGCCTAAAGCCCATATGGAACTGGTGGTACTGAGCACACATTAACGCTATCAGTGGGGCTGGATACAAGGAAGAGCAATGTTGGTTTACATCTAGAGTGAGTTTGCAAGCGGCTGGTAAGCTTAAAGGGGCGGAGCTGGGACACCAGACCTCCCCATTGAGTCTTCTAGGGGTGGGGGGCTTAATTTAGCGAATCACATACGAGGAGGAGGAGCCTTCCGGATGACTCCACCTCCCTGCAGTCCTTATGTAGTTAGAGTAAATGTTCACTGCCGTGAGGAGGAAGTGTCTTTGTCATGTGCACGTGTACGTTTAGCCCAGTCGTGGTATTTTATACATTAGAATAGCAACCCTAATAGTGATCCTTAGTAACCACCGCTTGGTTTCTTTATTCTCTGTGTGAGTCTTGCTAAAGGCATCACCACTACAATAAAAGACACACGTGTGTGTGTGTGTGTGTGTGTGTGTGTGTGTGTGCACGATTTTATACACACTCTATTATTATGCCACCGTCAGTATCCAGCCAGCCCTACACACCACATCTGTCAATCACAACACACACACACACTTTCCTGCCCGCAATCAGCGCTTTACAGAATCATCACACACACCTGTTCCTCGTTTATCCTTCCCCCTATTTAATCCCCACGGGGGCCCGAGTTCAGTGCTCCCCCCCCCCACACACACACACACACACACACACACACACCCCTCCACACACACACACACACACACACACACACACACACACACACACACACACACACACACACACACACACACACACCCCTCCACACACACACACACACACACACACACACACACACACACACACACACACACACACACACACACACACACACACACCCTCCACACACACACACACACACACACACACACACACACACACACATCGCTGCCGAGCCTATTTTCTGCTTGTTATGACAAAGCCCATTTTCTTTCATTTGCTATTGCAAGTAGAAGCATTTTTGATACCTTGACTCCTGCATCACAATGTCACAACACTATATATATATATATATATACACACACACACACACACACACACACACACACACACACAATCTGTGCATTTAATGTTCAGAGCACTCTCCCTGTGCCCTGATAACATGGGTCTTCTCTTCATCTGTAGTGCTGAATGAGTTGCAAGGGTGCGTACAAAGAAATAAGAGAGCGTTTTGTCATCCGTTATCTCTGCAGATCCTCCTGAATAGCTACTTTAAAGTTCTTTCTTTTCTTCTCCCCCAGAACGGTTTCAGTGTTTATAATGGCAACCGCAAAATCTGCCGTCTCTCGTCAGTAAACCATTTGTGTGTGTGTTTGGTGTCCTGCTGCAGGAATACGACCACCGTCACACGTCTCCTGACACACGCGGCCAGATCCTGATCTAAAAGGCAGTAATGGTGATGGATCCCATAATGCCCTGTAACTTTATGTGTTTGGGTTCCTAATAAAAGTGTCTTTCTTCTAGAAAGCCTTCCAGCGAGTTTGTTGGCATGGAGGTGGAATATTACGTGGAGGTGTGAAGGCTTAGTGAAACCAGGACGGAACTTTCAACACTTGAACAAAGTTCAGGTGACTGATTGATCATCAATCATCAATCAATACAGGTTCTCTTTCATCGGGGCCCAACAGAGCAGATATGAAGCTACTGCTTAACTTCGAAAGGTCAACAAGATTTGCTCTCGTTTCGTTTGCGTGTTCTCTGATCTTCCAGAGTAAATCTGTCCATCCTTCCACTCATCCCCAGTGATGAAGAACAAGAGATCAGACTCGACTGGAGAGTCTCAACTGGGCTTTGTTCTGTGTGTAATTATGACATATTGAAGGATTTCATTTTTTATCTATTTACTCTCGGAATAGTTTTACTGAACAGACAGGTTCACATATTCTGTGTAAGATCAGAACTAACCTCTTCACCTGTGCTAATACAGTGGGGGCAGCAAGGGCCACAACCCCACGGCCAACAGTACAGGCCACGCGTAACCTGAACTCAATGGACAACGTTAAATAAAAAGATTATTCATAGTTTCTGGTCATCTTCATGTGGACTTTTGCTCATTAAAAAGTACAAATCACTGCAAATGTGCGTCCAAAAACTCAGCTTTGCGTTTCCATGGAATTACGCGGTTGATTTTTAAGAGTACGCGTGATACGTGAAACACGTCCACCTACACGTATCACAGTTCTTTCTTTAATATCAAAATTAAACACATTAATGTTCATATACCCTCCTTACTGTTGCTTTTTACAAAGTAATTTTTAATGTGTGATTACATTAACTGTATTTTTACATTTGCTTTACTCTGAAGTTACTTCTGTTCCGTTAGTGTAGGCATTCTGCAGGTTTTTTTCAGCCTGGATGTATTTAGTGGACATGCTGTCTCTGTCTCTGCAGTGATGCCAATTCTGCAACACGACGTAATGTTTACCACTCCGCTTAGGTGATTTTTCTTGAATAAAATACATGTCATGTTCTTGAATGCAAATATATGTCATCACACCTGCAGGTTTTACAGTACTGTTGTGATAAATGGATCGCACGTGCGGGACAATAAGAATGTTTAGCTGTAGCTACCACGGTTTATGGGCCTCCGTGCTCTCACAACTGATAGGTACCGACTGATGCAGATTTTTTTTGCAGCTGAGAGCATCCTGACGAGGCCACAGATATGAGCTCCATAAAAACTCAACTGGAAATTCCCGAGCCAAGAGTAACAAAGCCAAACAGAACCAGCGACGGCCGCAGTGGCCAGACATGCCGGGACTCGCTGGGATTTGCCAAGGCGTGCTGCCTCGGTGCGGGGCGTTCTGACCCGCTGGACGTCACGCAGGGCTCGCTCATCGTCTCTCTCACCCAGCAGCTCCTGCAGCAAATCATTGATGAGACACGCCACCCCCACGAAACCACCCCCCCCCCCCCCCCCCCCCCCCCGGTCCTAGTGCCCCGTAGCTCACACGCCAACAGGCGCCATTCCACACGGCGTGCGCTACGTTGGGCAGCTTTGCCAGCCCCCCCCCGCAGCTCTGACGGCTGTTCTCCAGCCAAGGAGGAGAGAATCAAGGGAGAAGAGCCCAGCGCCACGGGACATGGAGGACACAAAATGGACAAACATCTTTCAGAATGTCATTTACTGTTTCTTTGTTCACAGTGGCAGCTGTGGGCTCGGGCTTGATTAGTTGACGGACTCCCGCGGTGAAGCAGGGAGGTGTGGTGTGTGTGGGGGACGGGGGACGGGGGACGGGGGACACCTGCCGCGGGAGCTGGATGAAGAAAGGCCTCTCAGGGATGGGTGCAGGACAAAGACACCTGCCCTGCTGAGACGCAGATAAAAACAGCACCGTTAGCGTACTGTTCAGCGCTAGTTGTCATCCAACGTGGTCCCGCAGCCAGAACAAAAGCAGGACCCTGGACAAACACAGGACCCTGGACAACTCAGGACCCTGGACAACTCAGGACCCTGGACAAACACAGGACCCTGGACAACTCAGGACCCTGGACAAACACAGGACCCTGGATAACACAGGACCCTGGACAAACACAGGACCCTGGACAAACTCAGGACCCTGGACAACTCAGGAAGACCTAAACAATGCATCGCATTAACCTTCCATGAGCACTTTGAGTTGCTGCTATATAAAAATTGCTCTACATACACTCTTAACCATACACAATACACACATACACATGCACTCTTAAACCTGCACATTACATATGCACACACTCTTTAATCCCCACACACCTCTTTTAAGTCCCCACAACTACATACACAATGTCTTAAACCTCCACACTACACACACACACACACACACACACACACACACACACACACACACACACACACACACACACACACAGTCTCTTAAAATCATACACTACACACAAGCACACTCTTCATACCCCCACACTTTGTTCATTGTCATTGTCATTTCTAGAAGAATCTCTATGATTTGCTAATACCTAATTAAAAAGCATGTAAAAATTCCCTCATTTTGATGTTACAATTGACTGGTACATTTTGACAAATTACCACCTATTCTTAAACCCAAAACCCCCATAAAAGTCAATCTCTCCCTCTCTAGCCATGCTCCCATGGTACATCTCAAGATGGCTGACAAATTATAAACAAAATCTTAAATGCAAGTCACACAGCCGCTGCTACACACAAATGGCTATTTTATCTACCCCCAGGTTGAAATTATATTCACTCCATAATGAATGTTAATAGAAAATAAAGTAAAAATACATAACATTAAAGTCATCCAAAATGAGAAACATCCAATATTATGCAGTGAAATTACACTATGAATGTAATGTTAATGGACCATAGGTATTTATGCAGTCATCTGGCTAAGGGCTTTAATAAGTGTTTTAGTTGCCTTAATATGTGCATGCTAAGTTTGTTTTATCAATCTCTTGTGCATAGTTCTTTAGAACTGATCAGTTCTAGCCCCCTAGTCTGGGTCTAACCTAGCTCACACACATCTAGCCCCCTAGCCTGGGTCTAGCTTAGCTCACACACATCTAGGCCCCTAGCCTGGGTCTAGCCTAGCTCACACACATCTAGCCCCCTAGCCTGGGTCTAGCTTAGCTCACACACATCTAGGCCCCTAGCCTGGGTCTAGCCTAGCTCAGACACATCTAGCCCCCTAGCCTGGGTCTAGCCTAGCTCACACACATCTAGCCCCCTAGCCTGGGTCTAGCCTAGCTCACACACATCTAGCCCCCTAGCCTGGGTCTAGCCTAGCTCACACACATCTAGCCCCCTAGCCTGGGTCTAGCCTAGCTCACACACATCTAGCCCCCTAGCCTGGGTCTAGCCTAGCTCACACACATCTAGCCCCTAGCCTGGGTCTACGTCACACACATCTAGCCCCCTAGCCTGGGTCTAGCCTAGCTCACACACATCTAGGCCCCTAGCCTGGGTCTAGCCTAGTTCACACACATCTAGCCCCCTAGCCTGGGTCTAGCCTAGTTCACACACATCTAGCCCCCTAACCTGGGTCTAGCCTAGCTCACACACATCTAGCCCCCTAGCCTGGGTCTAGCCTAGCTCACACACATCTAGCCCCCTAGCCTGGGTCTAGCCTAGCTCACACACATCTAGCCCCCTAGCCTGGGTCTAGCCTAGCTCACACACATCTAGCCCCCTAGCCTGGGTCTAGCCTAGCTCACACACATCTAGCCCCTAGCCTGGGTCTACGTCACACACATCTAGCCCCCTAGCCTGGGTCTAGCCTAGCTCACACACATCTAGGCCCCTAGCCTGGGTCTAGCCTAGTTCACACACATCTAGCCCCCTAGCCTGGGTCTAGCCTAGTTCACACACATCTAGCCCCCTAACCTGGGACTAGCCTAGCTCACACACATCTAGCCCCCTAGCCTGGGTCTAGCCTAGCTCACACACATCTAGCCCCCTAGCCTGGGTCTAGCCTAGCTCACACACATCTAGCCCCCTAGCCTGGGTCTAGCTTAGCTCACACACATTTAGCACCTAGCCTGGGTCTACGTCACACACATCTAGCCCCCTAGCCTGGGTCTAGCCTAGCTCACACACATCTAGCCCCGTAGTCTGGGTCTAGCCTAGCTCACACACATCTAGCCCCCTAGCCTGGGTCTAGCCTAGCTCACACACATCTAGCCCCCTAGTCTGGGTCTAGCCTAGCTCACACACATCTAGCCCCCTAGCCTGGGTCTAGCCTAGCTCACACACATCTAGCCCCCCCAGGCCTGATCCTGGATACACACTCCCCATGCCCAGTGTCTGAGTGCTAACCTAACTAGCCAAAAGTGGCATTACAACCAATAGTGTACCATCTCCCCTCCACGTACCCTCATAATATAACTTCCTCTGTTAAACATCTGCGTTCTCCACCTCTCGATCTCTCCACCCCTTCTACACCTCCCTCTCTCTCTACCCCACCATGCTCCCCTCCATCCCTCCATCCCTCCATCCCTCATTCCACTTCTCATGTACATTAAAGTACATTAGTGGGGGGGGGGGGGGGGGGGGTGTTTTCTCTTTGTGTTGTTGTTTAAAAGCACATGTGGAAAATCCATTATGCCCCTTCTCACATCGAATTAAGTGTCTGATGTCAAATGAGAGAGAACTTGAGAGAAAAAGGCAGCGTGGGACAGAGTGTGTGTGTGTGTCATGCAGAGCGGGACCAGGCTCGTTCCTGACGTGAACGCTAGCCCCGGCCCTCAGCTCCAAGGAGGAAAGTGCCTTGGACATCAGAGGGAAGCGGCAGTCAACTCACAGCCGTGATAACATTAACATTCACTATATGAAAACACCAATGATTAAAGGCTGGAATGTCCGTACTGCAAGTGTAATGAGGAACTTGCTGTATGCAGTGTGCTTTGTAGTAAATATCAGTGCTATAACAGATCACAGTGAGCAGTGTTACAGGCCGCCTGGATTAAACCCGCTTGAGATTAAAGGTTCTGCCATTTCTTCGGTTGTAGGATTATTTTTCGCCCTCTACACAATCTCAATCTGCTGCATGATGGTGGTAATCTATCAGAAAAGGTTAATCCAGGTCAAGACAAAGTTTGTGTGTAGATCAGCATTATTTAGCTACTCTAATATCCACTTACTGAAATAAACCCACAAAGGCAACACTGTCATACAACACTGTGTGTGTATGTGTGTGTCGCTGACAAGAAATTATGTTTCAGTGTGTTTTAGTCAAAGCAGGGTTGCCGGGAGTTCAGAGGGCGACCACGACCGCTCCTGTGACTGGCCAGCTGTTCTGAGGTGTGTGCCAGGAAACTGGGCGGTCCCTCAGGAAACTGGGCGGTCCCTCAGGTCCGCTGCTTCCCTACCTCAGCACAGCCCATATTCCACGCTAATGAGAGCACGCTGCTAATGCCACAGCTGTCACACCCCCTCCACTCTGGAATGGCAGCTAGCCCAGAGCCAGAGTGAAACCCGCCCGCCTGGCCAGGTTTAACCCCGCCCAGCCAGATTTAACCCCGCCCAGCCAGGCCTAATCCCGCAGGTGTGTGTGACTGTTTGGACGGTGCAGTTGACAATGCTCTAGATGCCCCATACTCAAATAGCGGCCCGCGGGCCACATTTTTTTTCAATCGCGCTATCCGCTCTTATTTTGACGATGCTGGGGATTGCCTTTATGGCAACAACAAACAGGTAGCAGACGGCCAAATGCGTTCGCCCCCCCGCTCTAGGTTATCAGGACGAGCAGCTGAGTTCCTGTTCTGACGCACAGGCCAGAGGGGAGAAATATTCATGAGTGGGTCATGCTCTATTAGACTGTCACCAGTCAGGGTGATTAATGGGTCCTGTGCACTGAGAGAAAGAAAGAAAGAGAGAGAGAGAGAGAGAGAGAGAGAGAGAGAGAGAGAGAGAGGGGGGGGGGGGGGGCGTTCTCATAGATCTACAGTTGAACATGCAGATGTAAGCGTCACCTGTGAACTACAGTACAGCTCTGAAGGGTTAATGGTGTGGGGTAATCACTACATCCCGTACAGTCACAACAACCTGTGGAATAATTACAACCCATACAATCACTACAACACATACAATCACTACAACCCGTACAATCACTAAATTCTGTACTATCACAACGTCCTGTGTCATTTCCTGGCACTATCGACACCTTCACTCCTTCACCTTCACGACACATTTTGCAGATCGGCTATGCTGCTCCCCCTGCAGACCACCAGACCCCCCCCCCCCCCAACGCCAGGGCTGCACGTCTATTGAGAAAGGCGAAGCCAACTTTCAATAGCACAGCAATCTAGCAGCTATTTTGGTGCGCGCTTGCTCAAAAGAACAGAAAATAATTTGAAGGGTGCAAAAACAGGCTGAGATGAAGGAGAATGTGAAGGTGCGCTGGTGGGGTTTCAGACCTGGAGCTCCACTTCACACACACCTCCCTGTGGGCCTGCTGCCCCCCAGCTTCAGCAGGTCGAAACGGTCCGAGCAGAAGGGAGAGGGACGCGCTGCCTTTACTGTTACATTTACTCCGGTGCTGCACTGAATAGATGTTCAGAGTCTTTTTAAAACAGGATACATTCTCCTCCACCTCAAGCACATTTGCATGGTTGAAAATGTACTTTTACTTCATTTTAAACTTACGTTGGTATGACATGAACTGTGAAATGTGAAGATCCCTGAAGATGACTACTGATGGAGGTGTGCACAGTTGTTTAGCTAGGCAGCTAATGTTTAGTGCTAATGTTTTTGTTTGGGTAGCTAGCTAATGATGACCCGAATAACTAGCCAGCAGGTCTCATTTCCACAAATGATGTTAAACACAATATAATCAACAAATCCACTGTGATGCCTGCTACACTTACGTGCACAACATCTGATAGCATGGAAAAGAATATTAGCTAAACAGCTACCTGATACCATGGGATAGTACATTAGCTGAACAACTAGTCCCGCATCTTGCAGTTGGCACAATTCTGACTCCACCAAAGCTGTTTTTGAGCTTGCGATTCAGAGAAATCATACGTCTCTGTACCCGCACGGGAGAAGCACTGCCAGATGGATCCCGAAACGCCAATTCACGTACATTTTCTCATTAATGTCCCTAATCTCATTAATGTAGTTAATGTTTTAACTACTTACAAGCCAGAAAAAAAACCCAAATAAAAACCAGCATGCATAAAAAAAACATTTTTTGTGTATGCATGTTAAGGTTAAGGCTCAACAGAGCATATCTTAGTTGCATTTCTCAGCATTACCTCCTGAGCTTAGCATCAGCGCCTAGCTCACCTGTACCTGTGCTGGAAATGCATAGTGACTAACTCAAAGGAGTGTCCAGGGGACAACAGCTCCAACAAACAAACAAAATCCAGCTAAATATCCAAAATGACTTATTTTTTTAAGATATCAGCAACCTGGTGCAGTAACTCTAGAGAGTTTAAGTGATTAGGTCGAGAAGCAGTACCACAGCTCAAAGAATAAGCACTCCCACTTCAGCCGATCCAACACAGGCTGAGGGGGTTTTTTTTATGGAGATGTTTGAAAAGACTCTTGGTAGGAAGTTTGCCATGACGCTTGTTACACAATTTGCCTTGCACTTCTTGGAATGTGCTTTATTTTCTCCCAGAACCCCACAGGGAGGGAGCAGAGCCTTTTAAAAGAAGATGCAAAAACGATGTGCTATCTGTGCACCCCCAGACTCCTTTGCAGATAAAACAGCTCCTCCGCCCCCAAACGTTGGAGCCGTTTCTCCCAGGACGAGAAGGCAAGCGTTTGAGTAATGGGAACGAGGAAGGCGCTGGAACGTGGCTAACATCTCAGCGCGGACTTCACTGCACCTGGGAATATGCAAACTGCGAGAGAGAGAAAAAAAAGGTACCTGCGAATGTGGCTTCCTTGCTTTATCAACGAAAGCCCGATTACCGCTGGGCTCAGATGTCCTGATTAAGAAAGGTCTGGACCGGCCACCCAAGCCAGGTCCCGCACTTGCAATTATTCCCTCCCTGCTGGCAATGCTCATGTTGCAGAGGCTAAGAAAACAACCCTTTCAATGTGTAAGAGTTTGTTTGGAGTTTGATGAATGCCCCTCTCATGGTGTGGGCGGTTGGGGATTGGGAGGATGTTGGGCCTGCTGCTGCAGTCACCCAAACGTGTTCCAGATGGGGAGGTTTTTCGATGGATGGCCTGCCACCTCTCATTTCTTTGACTAGTGAGTTCTTCTATCCATCCATTTACATGTATGTCAGGGCGGCGATGGCTGTCATTATTGGTGCTGGTCACCAGGGGTCGTTTGATGGTGAACGAGTCGGACAGCACGCATGATGAGAGCCCATGGGCCAATGATAACAAAGACACACATGGGAGGATTCTGAAATCGACCCCATGTCAACACATGCAGCTCACGACCATGCTGTGCTATAATCAATACCTTCATGTGAGTGCTGAGTTATAGGTCTGTGCCAGCATTGCACATCTGTATCATTAAACCTGTATGCAGGAACATATTCTGAAGCTGAAGCCTGATGAAATATTCATGCGTGTGGAGTAAGGGACACGGCGAGCAGTGGTCATGCCATCAGCAGTGACGGTGCGTTTCTCCACACGGCGAGGAGGCCGATGGACAGATCCTATCTGAGCTTCTTCCTGCTCCTGTGCTGCCCGAGGGCTGATGGAGCTATGAGGGCAGTGAGGGCCAGGAGACACCAACAGCCTGTCCATCAGCAAACACCCCAGGAACCCACACCTCTCATATCACAGCCTCTACGACATATATGATCATATTAGATACCAGACATATGATCACAGGTGACATATCTGATTCAGATCAGTGTCGTCACTAAACCGTGTGCTGGTCCGTTAACCTGGAGCAGGTGTGTTACGGCAATGAGAACAACCGAGCAGGGAAACAGGGTGGCAAGATTATCATTAGACGAGATTATCATAAAACGAGATTATCATTCAATGAGATTATCATTAGACAAGATTATCATAAAATGAGATTAGATCATTAGACGAGACTATCATTAGACGAGATGATCATAAAACGAGATTATCATTCAATGAGATTATCATTCAATGAGATTATCATTAGACGAGATTATCATAAAACGAGATTAGATCATTAGACCAGATTATCATAAAACGAGATTATCATTAGACGAGATCATCGATAGATGAGATTAATGTTAGACAAGTTTCACTAAGCATTCATTTTCAAAACCTAATAGTGAATGTACAGTACTGTACCAAAAATGATAAGGTATGTCTCTGAACAGTACATGCTTACGTATATGTAAAACACTAACACATAAATCCATGAAACCTTAATAAATATATTATTTCAGATAAACATTTGTAGGACACAAAGTCACTTAGTGCTTTTTCTGGTTCCCACACACTCCTCGAGATTTGACTTGCAAAAACCCTTTTTTTATTCTCCTTGAACAAGATAAATGCCTCAACCCACAGCCTGCCCTCAGCCCAACGAAGCCATGTGGGAACACCTGGACAAAAAAACCCCAAAGAACAGGCAGCCAATGTCAAAATAAGAAACAGGAAAAAAAATTACCATGGGATCATTTTACCTTTCTGGAGCAAATAAACCTTCGCTGTCCTGGTAAATAGCTTAGAATGTTTCTTGGGGTGTCTGTGACTTATTAAATGGTGCAGTATGCAGAGCAACACAAGGTCTGAGCTGGAGAACATCTCAGACCACGTACTCACAGTTGGCCTGGGCACAGATGAGGCAGGACGTGGTGCCGTTGAAGAAGGTCAGGAGACCAGCCACTGCCAAGCTAACGTCCGTGTTGGTGGGCCGTAGGTCCAGCGTGGTGAAACGAGGGAACTGCACCTTCAGGATGTCCTCCGGGGCCACCTTCACGTACGGCACCTACACAGAGATGGCGCCACACACCACACACAGCCGGGTCAGCTCACGTTCCGGGTCAGCTCACGTTCCGAGTCAGCGCTATTCTGCCACAGTTACGTTCTACGTGCAAGCAGCGAGGCTTAGCGCAAGAAGACAGTCGAAATGTCGTTATGTTATCATCAGCCTGCCGATATTTCTTTTCATGGCAAAAATGAATAAAAGCTCATTTAAATGAGTCTCAACGTCCTCACAGATAGCAACCAAATTAAAGGAAAAACTTTGGGTAATTTAAATTTGTTTGACTGTTTTAGAGAAACAGAAGTGAGAGTGAAAACACCAACAAACTGAGAGCACATTTGCTGTGTGAATGAAATATGTAAACTCATCATAATGTGTCAGACTCTGAAATAAACAATGATCAGAAATAAACTAAACCAGAGGTCTAAACACTTTTGCACTAACAAAACAACATCAAAACAAATCCCCCCTTTCACCCACATACACACAAACACTCACACAAATACTCACACACCCTGCACTTCCTCTAAAACCAAGACTGGAGTGAGTCAGTAGCTCTCCACACACACACACGTAACACCCCGTAGATGTGCCTTCTGTGAGGAAGAGCAGGGCGCTTGCCACATTCCCGCATTTGAGATGTGATGCAGTTGTGGAATGTGCAGTCGTGGCCCAGTGGTCCTTGAAGGGGATGCTGAAGGATGCGGTTGGCACGGAGATGAGAGGGGGGCCTCTTCATCATGGCTGACTGCATGAATGTTTCTATATGACTTTCCATCAGGGCGGAATGGAGAGACTCGGTGGGCCTCCGGGGTTCTCTGGGCCCAGAGCAGCGAGGAGTGGGTTAATGTGTACGCACACGATGGAGAAACACAACCAGCCCTCCTCCAGCGTGGTCCTTTTCTCGGTCGCCGGCTCTTTCCCCTCACCGTCTCCATCTTTTATAGGTTTCTCTTTTGTTTCACTTCTTCTTCCTGTTCCTCTCTCCTCCTTCTTCCTACAGTCTTTCTGCCCCTTCTGTCTCTCTGGCCATCTTGCTCCCTGTCTGCACTGCCTTTCCGGCTATTTCCAGAGCTGCGTGTTTTTTTCCGAAGCTCTGTTCTCCTTTGGTTGCCTGAGCCAGGGTCACGCTCCAGCTCATCTGCTCATGGTGGACTCGGCTCGGCCAGCTCTACGCTCTCGCCGCAGGCGTGGGGTCTGTTTTCAGGCAGCGATCAGCTCACACGCACAAAAAGAAACACACTAATAAATGGACAAACAAAATAAGCAGAAAAAATGCCTTTAGGTTTACTGAGATCAGAGAATACACAATTGGATTCCATGAACTAATTAGTAGTTCATACGGCACAGCCAACTGGGCTGTAGGAGATCAGCTAGGCGCCAAGTGTCGGTGGGAGTATGTGGGAGTAGTTTAATGAGCTCATGCTTCATAAAGACCACACAGACAGGTTCTCCTGGACCTTCAGATGTTAGGTCAAAGATCTTCAGATCTCCACAGAAGGTGGTAAAGAGATGTGCATTTCAGAGATGAGTTTTGAAGAGCTACTTTGATTGTTATGGTTCCTCTCTCAAAGTTTAAAGTGCCCCAAGGTTTGTGAAACACATACACACACATTTGCTCCTTATTTAATGTTTATACACCAAGGAAATATAATATCAGTAAAAAGAAGGTTTGATGTATTATGTTTTCTTATGCGCGGTATACAGCCTTCACATCAAAATGATTCTCAGTGCTGCTTGTCCGAGAAGGAGGTCTACAGGTGGAGGTCTGCACAAGGGCACCTGCTGTCTGAGTCTGGCACAGGAGGACAGGTCTGGGACCAGCTAGGAACCAGGCAGAGATGGACAGGTCCGGGAGCAGGCAGGGATGGACAGGTCTGGGATCAGGTCAGGGGAGTACAGGTCTGGGATCAGGTCAGGGACCAGACAGGGCTCAGTCTGTGCTATCTCTGTCTGAGCCTTCGGTAGGAAGAGCTACATGTGCCAAACGCACATTTTTCTAATTGTTTATCTCCCAAAAATGTTTGAACATACTAGTGAACCCTAACCCTAGTGCAACTCCTCTGCAATTCAGTATTGTTTTATCCATGTCTATTTGTATTTATTTTGTTTCTATATCTGTTTCAAATTAAAAATGTCCATCAACTTGAGTTATTCTTTTTTATATTGAGCACATGTGATATCCTGCCTTTGATGTGATATCACACATGGCCTCATATGGTTCTTTCCCCGGTACAGGACTCCAGTTATACCTTTTTTTGAATTGGTTTTTATTTTTATATATACATTTATTGAATGTTGCACCTTCATGGAGAAACATTTCCTCGGCCAATTTTGGACAGCAATTTTGCGAACACAAAGGGGTTGGGATGTGGCAGGTCACCGCGGGACGCCTGTCCAATCTTCATCTGGGTGTGAGTTTGATCCATTGAGGTGGTTTCTCTCCACTTGATCCGAAGGTTAAACCTGCTCTCCCACTGTGAATCTGACAAGTGTCCAACTCAATTCTACCTCTGGTATGTGAACAAACACGCATCCCTGGACCTTCCCGGCCCTGGGGGACAGGAGCGGAAACGCGGTGCCATATGGCGAAGCAGAGCGTAATGAGATCTCACGTCTGCTGCTCACGCCTTGCATGGCAAAAGAACAAAACTCGTGTTTAATAAAAGATCACACTGTCTTCACTGAGGCCACAGTGTCAAACGCTGCAGCTGGACACCCTGGACGAAGAAGAAGAAGAAGAAGAAGGAGGAGGAGGAGGAGAAACAGCCCCTTGGTTGACATGGCACTGGGAGAAACGGGCAAGACGAAGCCTGCCGTTTTTGCTGGGCACCGAGCTCGCTTCTCCCGGCGGTTGGAGCGGCTTCCAGACCCAGCAGACGTGAAGGCTTGAGTGAGGTGGAGACCAGCGTGAGCTTGCTGGGTTAATACGGGCTAATAAAACATGTATAACCCTTGCTGGGTTAATACGGGCTAATAAAACATGAGATATGAGGCGGCGGTGGTCTGTGGGGACACCAGGAGCCCTGAAGATGGACCACCCAGATTACCCTCGCAACCATCAGCGCGCTAATGTCTGTGCAGTCTCGGGTTCCCTCCGTACACACATGGTTCCCCGGGCCTCGACTGTGTGAGAAACAAATGACCCAGTTGCTTTAAAGAGGTCCTGCCCCCTCCAGTACAGGATCTCGAGGGGCCAAACGCTGCAACTGTGTGTAGGCGGGGTGGGGGTTAAGATGGCTGAGGGGCTGAGGGGCTGGTGCTGGGTATTACTCTGATAAGAGTGCGGATATAAGCGTCGTTAGGAGGGGTCAAGAGCGCCATCAGAGAGTCTGTGGCGACAGATGCTCAGCTCTAATTGTGAGCAAGCAGGCGAGTCCGACCACACCTGCGTTCCAGTTCTGGCATCCATGCAGGAGCCCTGCAGCAGGTCATGTGACACCTCCGCCCTCTTCCGTCACACCTGCTCGACTGCTGGGCCAGGGGGAGACGGAGGGAGACAGAGGGAGATGGAGGGAGACGGAGGGGAAACAGAGGGAGATGGAGGGAGATGGTGGGAGACGGAGGGAGACGAGGGGAGACGGAGGGAGACAGAGGGAGACGAGGGGAGATGAGGGGAGACTGAGGGAGATGGAGGGAGACAGAGGGAGACGAGGGGAGACTGAGGGAGATGGAGGGAGACGGAGGGAGACGGAGAGAGATGGAGAGAGACGAGGGAGACGAGGGGAGACTGAGGTAGATGGAGGGAGACTGAGGGAGATGGAGGGAGACTGAGGGAGATGGAGGGAGACAAAGGGAGACGGAGGGAGATGAGGGGAGACGGAGGAAGACGGAGGCAGCGCTACATAGGTGCGACCGGGCGATTCGCTGTGCTGCTACTGCACATGCTCCGTGCGGGTTTAGAGACGGTTCCACCATCCAGCTGTAGCACTGTCAGTGACGCGGTCGAACAATCGGAGAGCTTGCCAGGAGAACGTGAACGCCAGGGCCTGCAATACGCCACCTGCTGAGTGTCCATGAGGTGGACAAAGAGGGCTGCACCAAAACCATCAACCAGACAGAGAAACACAAACGCAGAATCCTGAACACCTGGACTGGGAACAGAACCAAATCTTAAATTTATACATGTAATATATAGAATGTAAAAATCTAATCTAAAGTGTGATCTTTCACTAAAGTGTCCATTTCCTGTCCAAATCTACTATAGGCCTATAGCACAAAATATAGCACAAGTCAAAACAACAGCCTGATGACTCTATACGTCACACCTCTCCCCACGCAAGATGCAGAATTTCCCTTTTGTGCGTTCACTCTGTAATAATTGTGCTATGATGTCTGAGATGACAGACCCGACCTCTGTGCTGAAGTGATATAGCACTGGCCATCCTTTGTACAATCTGTCACCGAGCCATTACAACATTACTGACGTTTGTGCATGAGTGAATTTATACTGTTCAACTTTAAATGCCCTTGATTCTGACCTCTCATCATCATTAGGGGTGTGACGATACACTCACGAGACGAGACACGATATTGGGTTCACAAGAACGAGACGAGACGAGATTTTAAGAAAACTAAAATGACATTATATGACTGGACAACAGACTTTTATAACAGAGTTATAACAGAGTTACACATGCATTTGAAATGTTTTATTATAATTCTTAACATGCATGATGTAAGCATGAACGTTTAATAAACTTCTTCCTCTACAAATTGAAATAAGATAAATAAAATTAAATATTTCTCCTTTTTTCAAGTGCAAACAATATTATGTGCAAAACAAAAAGTTCTTCTCTGTCAATACAGAGTGCAAATAGTGCAAACAGAGCCTGACCAAGTATGTCACTGACATTTTGCCTGCAACTACACTGCCATGTTCATTTTAAAGAAAATTATCAATAGCATTTCCACATATTAGCATATTAGCATCCCCACACTACTTCTGATTTGCCAAAGCGCCTGCTACCAAGTGAGATATGTGGATCTGAGTACTGAGCTGTGGTGTAAATGTCTCTGTATCGTGCTCGTATTGGTCGCGGTGTACGGCATTATTTTCATACAATGTTTGTATATGGTCAATATCTTATCAATCACTCTCTTCCCATTTATCATTTCCGCCGGGTTCACAAAATGCTGCCAAACAAACGATGTGAAAGTGGCGGGGGCATCTTCAATAGTAATACCTGTATTTTCACACCTCATTCTGGCTGCTTGCTGGATCACAAATCCCGGAGACAGATTTTTTACGCGACGAGAAATATCGCTGAGTTACATCTCACGAGATCATCACACCCCTAATCATCATCATCATCAATCAATCAATCAATCAATCAATCAAAGTTTATTTGTATAGCGCTTTTCACAACACATGTCACAAAGCGCCTTACAGGATTTAAAAGGTTAACAATACTACGGGTCCAGAACCCTAATGAGCAAGCCAAGGGCGACAGTGGCGAGGAAAAACTCCCTAAGATAGTGGGGAATAGGAAGAAACCTCGGGAGAACCAAGACTCAAAAGGGAACCCATCCTCCATTCATCATCATCCTCATCTCATGGCAGAGCCCAGAAGTCCGAGCCCTGGGCTCCAGTGGACATCTGCAGCAGAGGCGTTGAAGACCATCTACGTTCAGAAATAGACTTGCGTCTTCCTCTTACGACTAATTAAGATTATAATATCCATCGACACCTCAGATAAGTGGGTGTGTCTGCAGTCAAGTGGGCGTGTCTGCAGTCAAGTGGGCGTGTCTGCAGTCAAGTGGGCGTGTCTGCAGTCTGAGAGACACCCAATGCTTCACCACCACATGGAATAACAGGGCCGTGTATAATCGGACCTGGCACAGCAGACAGTACATTAGCCTCCCAGGAGACCTCCTGTTTCTCTCTGCCTACATCTGGATTGTTATTCAGGCTCATCCAAGCGGAGTAATCCCAAATTAATGCGCAATATTACAGATAATCTGGCATAACCGAGGGATTAGGATGGCTCAGTGACGACATTCCATTAAATTCCACATTCAGCTGGTGCCAAAGCAAGACAATCATACTTATTTAAAAAACAAGGTTTTATTCTATCTGTCAGAGACGGCCTGAGGGGCAGGTGATGAGGTGATGGGAAAATACACATCTTCTGTCCTCTACGGAGGCCCAGCGGTTTTCACGTTAATTGTTGAGGGGCCAGAATAAGAACTCTTGTGCACTGTCATCCTCCCTGGCCCCCGTCAGTGAAGTTCAAAGGTCAGCTCCCAGCTGCCACGTTCTCCTCCGAGGGAGCCCCCCACCCCCGTTCCTCGGTTCCTCAGCCTGCCACCACACTCATCTGCCACACATCTACGCTACAAACATGCTGCTCACATTTATGAGACATGTGGAGAGGAAAAACCCTGTAAATTTAACAGTGAAGACCGGGATAAACACCCACCATTTAACCTTTGTCCATGTATCAATAGGAAAACTCTGAGGTATCAACACAAGAAGTTTAACCTTAACCCTAGAAGAACCTGAGACGACCACTTGAGACGTATCTTCTAAAGCTTTATTAATTTTCCTTATTATGTCTGTTATGATTTAAGCATTAAGACATGTCCTTGTCCATAATTACCTGTGATTCTTATGGGGTTGTGAAAATGAAACTTT
Organism: Brachyhypopomus gauderio; assembly: GCF_052324685.1. Lineage (NCBI taxonomy): Eukaryota > Metazoa > Chordata > Actinopteri > Gymnotiformes > Hypopomidae > Brachyhypopomus > Brachyhypopomus gauderio. Next base: position 20,355,468 of record NC_135226.1, read on the forward strand.
CAATTGTTTAGACAAACTGACTGTTGATCTGTGTTACTGAACGCTCATACGTCTGGGCTCAAACCCCACCTGACCACAGCTGACCCGGGATCAGTCGTCACACTGCCCGGTTCCGGTGTGTCTGCGGCTCATGGATCCGGAGCTCTTCCTGCGGGCTGCTGGAGCTCCCCCTGCAGGTGAGCTCTCCGCCCGGACTCGCGGCCACCTCTGACAGGGTGAACGATGTGCCGTAACGTCCATTTAGCGGGTGATGAGGACGTGGCCGCTCCCCTTTAACCGTGGGGGATGTGTGAGCTGAGTGGAGAGGACAGCGTGCGAGGGCCGAGCGCGTGCGGCACACTGAGCCGATAACGGGAGCGCTCACACGGAGCACGCCGAGCGCCAGACGGCTCTCTTTCTCCCGCTCACGCTCATGATGGGACGGAGCGTCTCGGCTCCGCGGTGTGAGACCAGATGCTGAGCTCTTCAGGTGATAGATGGTGACCAAGAAACAGGCTGATCACTGCTGTATCTTCATACTGTCCCCTATCTACAGCGCTGGCTGTCAGCAAGCAGGCAGCTGTGTACTCATAGATTAGAATTATGAACACAATCATGTGGGAGCAGAAAGACCAGCACACACACGAGAGGCCACGCAGGATTGACTCGCTGGGACTCACAAATGCAAAGGAATTTCTGATTAGCTGCTCAGCGCTTGTACACGTGTATCATGTCACTACACCAGCCTTAGTGAAAGCCTCTCCTTATGACACACACACGCACACACACACACACACCTGCCTCTTTCCCCACACTGCCCCGCCCACACCCCAAATTGCCTCGCCCTTCTTTGCCCCCACATTGGCCTGTCTGCTCCTTCCAAACTGCCCCGCCCCCTCCTAATGCTGCCCCGCCCCCTCCCCCTCCCCACACTGCGTTGCCACTCCACCCTTCCTCACACACTGCCCCACCCCTCCATACACAGCCCCGCCTTCTCCTCCTCCCTCCTCTCTTTCTGCCCCGCCCCCTCTACCTCCTAGCACCTCCCCCTCACGGGTCCTAGTTGAAGCCATTCTAAAAAACAAACACACATGAGTCTATCTCTTGATGAATATTTATGGCCGCATGTTATAGCTGATGTAAACATTAAAAGCTAGGATCGCTGCTGGCTTGATCCGTGACCCGAGCAGTCGTCTGTAGGACGGGGTCATGAATATTCATGGCCGATGTCCACTTTGCAAGGCAAGCTGTAGTTGATTATGAATTATGAAGACATTAAGGAATGATGCTTAGTCAAAGGAGCACATGGAATAAACTTGTTGAAACGCACATATTCATCAGCTGGGTAATATATTCATACAGATGAGGGAGTGGCTCAGAAACAGATAGCTCAGTTAGCACAACACAGGAGGACAAACATACATGATTAAAGTGAGCTAGAACCTGCACGGTTTGTTTATCCATAGGTGCTAAATGGAGAGCCATGCTAAAGCCAGCTTCATTACACCAGGTGTTAATAAGAGGTATTAATCACTCTGTGAGGACGCGGAGTCGTGCCAAACGGCCCTTGACAAGGGTCACGACGAGCTGATGAATACACACATCTCTCCTTTATGCACGCTCCATCTATCAGATGGCTGCTATATTTACCGCATGAAATTTTAATACTTGTCCTAGATGATCATGTTTGGAAGGCTGTGGGCCGCACGAGGGGGCTGACGTGGACGGGTGTTGTGTGATGGACCCTGGAGGTTTCAACACTCACCTCCTTCTCACCGCAGATATTGCTGATGATGGAGTTGGAGGCGGGGCTGGCTGAGGGTCCCAGGACGGCCACCACACCCTTGGACATGATCTGGCACACTGTGGGGAGGCAGGAGAGAGAGAAACCGTCACACTCCAGCCAGAACCGCAGGCCCTGGCAGCATTAGAACAGGCTCATAGCCTCGCGAGCAGCTCTGGGCCTGGAATCAGCAAGATCTGGGCTACTTTTGATGCTAGGAGGGGGTGGTGAAGGTCTGGTGGGGGCGATGGAACATTCGGAATGAACCTCAAATAATTCCATAAATAGAAAAGGGTTTAAGCAGCCAGCTAATAGCACATCCGAGCCCAACAATGCAGAGAAGTTCATTCGTCTGGGTTATCCTCTCATTTGCATTCTCTTTCTCTCTCTTTCTGTCTGTTGCTCACAGACACACACACACACACACACACACACACAAACACAGTGCTGGACTATTAATTAACATGTGAGGAAACCGCTGTCAAATTCCATTCAGAGGTGAGGACGTAAAAAGGGCAAAGCAGAATGTTTGTTTCTTCTTCCTGCACATGAGATGGGCTGTAATCTTCCTCGGCGCTGGAACTGAACGTAATTTCGGGTGGAGTTATTGTGGGTGCAGAGGTCCAGGAGCCCGAAGGTTGGACAGTGTGTGTAGTGGGGGCAAAAGGTGGAGAATGGGCAGACAAGACATAAAAGAGGAAGAGTGAGAGAGACAGAGGGATTCAAGACGAGAGAAAAGAGAGGGGGGGAGAAAAAATGGGAAGAGAGAGACGAAGAGGCCAAGTCAAAAATGGATGGATAGAAAGAGGGAGAGAGAGACAAAATTATAGAAAGAAACAGGTGGAGAGGCCGTGAGAGAAAGGAAAAGAGAGAGAGGGAGAGAGAGAAGGGAGAGAAAGAGAGAGAGAGAGAGGAGAGAGACAGGGAGAGAGAGGGAGGGAGAGAGAGAGAGAGGGAGAGAGAGAAGGGAGAGAGAGAGAGAGATAGAGAGAGAGGAGAGAGACAGGGAGAGAGAGGGAGGGAGAGAGAGAGGGGGGGGGGAGAGAGAGGGAGAGAGAGAAGGGAGAGAGAGAGAGAGAGAGATAGAGAGAGAGGAGAGAGACAGGGAGAGAGAGGGAGGGAGAGAGAGAGAGGGGGGGGAGAGAGAGAGGGAGAGAGAGAGAGAGAGAGAGAGGGAGAGAGAGAGATAGAGAGAGAGGAGAGAGACAGGGAGAGAGAGGGAGGGAGAGAGAGAGAGAGGGGGGGGGGGGAGAGAGGGAGAGAGAGAAGGGAGAGAGAGAGAGAGATAGAGAGAGAGGAGAGAGACAGGGAGAGAGAGGGAGGGAGAGAGAGAGAGAGGGAGAGAGAGAAGGGAGAGAGAGAGAGGGAGAGAGAGAAGGGAGAGAGAGAGAGAGATAGAGAGAGAGGAGAGAGACAGGGAGAGAGAGGGAGGGAGAGAGTTCCACTGGACATGTCTGCGTGAGCTCCCAGATTTTTGTGTTGTTTTTGTTTTGAAATGAGAGTAATATCCAAGTAATCTCAAGAAACAGTGAAAGAAGACTCATTAAGACCAAGCGGCAACAAACAAGACCAAAAACACCCAAATCGGTGAAGTACTGAGAAGATACCCCTGAATACTACAGGAGAGGAGCTCCTCAGTACAACAGAGAGGACTGAGCTCAACACTGAGCTCAGAGAACAGGTCTGAGATCATCCCAGAGTGATCCACCAACACCAGCAGCAGGTCTGAGTCAAGATTGTATATGTGACACAACTTACTATTTTGTACTTTTCTTATATTACTACTGTTTTTTAATACAAGCTATCGGCTAAAGCTAAAAAGTCAGTTAGAATTTGAAAAAAGCTCCTCCAGCCTCTCCAGCATTCCATCAGCCCAGAGTACAGCATGAGTCACTCAGCACCCACTGTTCACTCTACTGAGGAGAGTGAGGACCCCCCCCACAATTCAGGTCACTCCTGTCCAATTATTTACCCCCCTGAGGTCAAGAGTGAGACGGCCAGGAAGCAGTTTAAGCACAAACTGCTGAGAGAGAAGCCAGAGAGTCTGTTCTCAGACCAGTATAAGACAGGAGAGACCAGTAACCTCATCTTTTACACAGACAGCCCAGGATCATGGCACAAAGCTCTAACATCCTACTACTCGTTTGTGAAGAAAGAAGGAATCTGTAACGGGTGGAAACTAAAAATAAAAGACCCCTCTGACACTGAGACCACCATGACCACCATCAACATTTACAAGAATGGAACACTTCTGGTTCAGGGAAACCTGGCAGAGTTTGAAAAGTCATTCAGTCTTGTCAGAGAAGCAGCAGCAGAGGAACGAACCAGAGAAAACACTCTTCATGAAGAAGAGTCGGACTGTTCTCCACACACCACCACAGCAGAGTCCTCAGCTCCAGAGCAGGAGGATAGAGAACAGGACCAGTTCACCTCCTTACACTCCTCCATCACCCTGATAAAGGAACACTTCACCAGACTGGAAGGAGAGGTGGTCCAGCTCCGGGAAATAATCCTAAAACAGCAGACAGACACTGAGACGGCTCAGGAGAGAGAGACCTACAAAAAAGAAATATCTGCACTGAGTGAGCAGGTGAGGAACCTCCAGAGAGAGAGTGAGAACGACAGGAGCAGCTTCAGGAAGGAGATGGCTGCACTGAGGGAGGAGTTGAGACAGAGAGACAGCACAGTCCAGAATCTGAGAGAACAGCTCCTCTCACTCAGTCCTCCAACAACAGAGATCTCCTCCCAGACCAGCTCTGACAACCACCTTCAGCCTCCACCTTCAACTCCCGGCAGCTCCCAACAGCCTCCACCTTCAACTTCCAGCAGCACACGACAACCTCCACCTTCAACTTCAACTCCCAGCAACACCCAACAGCCTCCACCTAGTCAACCACCACAACCAGAACCGGTCACTAACAAGGAGGAAAGACATGAAGCAGATCAGATGGACATTGTAATTCTAATAGACTCAAACGGCAAATTCATCAACGAGAAAAAACTGTTCCCAAAACACAGAGTGGCTAAGCTCTGGTGCCCATCTACACAGAGAGCACTGGAGCTCCTCACTGAGAGAAACCTGGGGTCTCCAAGCCACATCATCATCCACACGGGTACAAACGACCTCAGGACCCAACAAGAAAGAGTGTCCATGTCCCTGAGAGCAGTGATGGAGAAGGCCAGCAACACCTTCCCCAACTCAAAAATTATAATATCCACCTTACTGCCCCGCAACGACCTCCACCCCTACACCATCCAAAAAATCAATGCCAGTATCTCCAGAGACTGCGCCCTCCACCCAAACATCCACCTCGCTCATCACCCTGCTCTTGACACTGATTGCCTCTATGATCACGTCCACCTTCTCAAAAAGACAGTTCCTGTCTTCGCCAAGAAGTTAAAGGACGTCACTCTTTCCCGCAGCTCCTCCTCCCAGCAGATCATCAGAGGAACCCAGAGAGCACCTCCACAACCCGCCCCACACAGAGCACCGACACCTCGCCGTCACCCATCACAGTACACCAGGGAGAGGAGCCACTATGACATCCACAGCCCAACAACAGGTCACATCACAGGTCCCCAGACTACAACAGTGCCACAGGGTCCAGTCCCACCTCCCCCTGACCTGCAGACCAGACCAGGTACACTGACCTACGCTCAGGCCCTCAGTAGGACAACTAACCCCAACGCCTCAGAGCTCAGAGACATTGGGCAGATACTCAGCAACATCTGCACACGGCTGATGGGTCATGGTCTGTGGTAAGACACTGTAAAGGTGAATTTCAATTAATGTTTAACTGTCTGTATTTATGTATAGAAATATGATAATTAATTTATCCTTCATAGTTCTTTTATTTGTTTGTTTATTTTTCTCATTTCAGAATAGAAATAACACAATCTAGTTCAGAAAAAATGTCATCTTATCGTATCTCTGTTTGGAATATTCAAGGTTTGAAATCATCTTTGTTTGGTTTAAAAAGTAGAAATCCTGACTTTGTAAATAAGATCAAAGATATTGATATATTAATTGTACAGGAGACATGGTATAGAGGAGATGGACCCACTGGTTGTCCCTCAGGGTACAGAGAGATAGTCGTTCCCTCCACCAAGTCAAGAGGAGTGGCTCAGGGTAGAGACTCAGGAGGGATGCTAATATGGTTTAAATCTGAACTCATCCACTCCATTCAAACACTGACAAAAGGAACCAATTATTTATGGCTAAAGATTAATAAACAGATCACTTCAACCCCTCAAAATGTGTTCCTATGTGCAATTTACATCCCCCCGTTAGAATCGCCCTATTTCAATAATGAAACGTTTCCTGTTCTCGAAAAAGAAATTAGTTACTTTCAAAAACAAGGTCATGTGGTGATCTGTGGAGATCTGAATGCCAGAACAGGAAAACAGTTAGATTTTATAAATCCACAAGGTGATCACTTCCTCACAGGAAACAACATCCACTCTCCCACACACTCCCCTCGAGAGAACTGTGACACCTCTGTAAACGCACATGGGAAAAGCTTACTGCAGCTCTGTCGAAGCCTGGGTCTGTACATCGTGAATGGACGACTGAGAGGGGACTCGTTTGGTAATTTCACCTGCAGCTCAGCTCTGGGGAGCAGTGCGGTGGATTATTTTATGACAGATCTGGATCCAGTGTTTCTAAGAGCCTTCACAGTCCAGCCATTAACACCCTTATCTGACCACAGCCAAATTACACTGTATTTAAACCGTTCACTCACCCACAATAAACACCACACACCCACCAACATGTACAAACTCACACCACCCCTCAAGTGGACTCAGGACAGCACTGACAAATACACACAGGTAATCAACAGTCCAGACATCCAATCTCTCCTAGATACCTTCATATCAGACACCTCATACCCCCCAAACCAAGAAGGAATTAATGAAGCTGTAAAAGATCTGACCTCCATCTTTAGTCATGCAGTCCACAAATCAAATATCACAATCAAGAAACACAAACCCAGTACAACTCAGTTAAACACATGGTTTGATCAGGACTGCAAAAATAAGAGAAAAGAACTCAGACATTTATCCAATCAAAAACACAGAGAACCACTCAATGAACATTTACGTACAAAATATTGTGAGACACTAAAAGAATACAAACACACACTCAAAGCAAAGAAGTACAAACACATCCAAAATCAAATCAACAATTTAGAAGAATCATTAAACTCTAATTCATTCTGGGAAAACTGGAAATCACTAAACAATACACACCATCATGATTTAACCATTACAAACGGAGACATCTGGAAAAATCACTTTGAAACTCTTTACAGAATCCCAGAAATAAATGAAGATCAACAAATAATTGAAGAGAAATTGAAAATTTTTGAAACAGTAATTAAGGATAATCAAAACCCCCTGGATTCTCCAATCATAATAGAAGATTTAGAGGAAAAGCTCAAAGCTCTACCACCTAGAAAAGCCTCTGGAACAGACGGCATCTTAAATGAAATGTTAAAACATACCAATCACAAATTCAAATTGGCAATTTTAAAAATTTTCAATCTAGTTTTAAATGTAGGTCATTTCCCATCAATCTGGAATGAAGGACTCATAACCCCAATCTACAAATCAGGTGATAAATTTGAACCAAACAATTATAGAGGAATTTGTGTCAGCAGTAATCTTGGAAAGGTCTTCTGCAGCATCCTAAACAAAAGATTAACAGATTTTATAACAGATCACAACATAATCAATAAATGTCAGATTGGATTCCTACCAAACTATAGAACGTCAGATCATATTTTTACTCTCCACACCCTTATTAATAATTACATCACCCAAAATAAAGAGAAAATATTTACATGTTTTATTGATTTTCAAAAAGCATTTGACTCAATTTGGCACAATGGATTATTATATAAACTTATTGATATTGGAGTGGGAGGGAAATTATATGATGTCATCAAATCAATGTATTCAAATAGTAAATGTGCAGTAAAAATGGGATCACTGCGAACTGAATTTTTCACACAATCGCGTGGTGTACGCCAAGGCTGTACTCTGAGTCCCACCATGTTTAACATCTATATTAATGAACTCGCAGAAAAATTAGATAAATGTACTGATATTCCCGGCCTCTCTCTCGGGGACACAAACATAAAATGTCTCCTCTACGCAGACGACCTAGTCCTGCTATCTCCCACAAAAGAGGGTCTTCAACAAAGTTTAGACCTTCTACAGAAATTTTGTCAATCATGGGCTTTAAAAATAAACTACCAGAAAACAAAAATATTAATATTCCAGAACAAATCTAAAAGTAACAACCATATTTTTACAATTAATAACAGAAATATTGAGCAAACTAATAAATACACTTATTTGGGCATAACAATCACCTCCACAGGGAGTTTTGGCCTGGCTGTGAAGGAGCTTAAAGAAAAAGCGAGACGAGCTGTTACGAATTGACCAGGCAGAGAGGGATCCAAATGCGGAAGAACACCGCTTTTATTGAAATGAGAAGCTGGCACAGAAACAGGCAGGGGAATCACGAGTACTAGGATAAGTAACAGCGTGTTCTTGGCGTGGTCAGGACGGTCCAGGGTCATACCGGGGGAGCAGAAGTCAGGAGGTACAGAGGGATCAGGCAGGAGACAAGGTCGGGGACGTAAGCGAGGGTCAGAACACAGGAAAGCAGACAGGTAATAGAACGGCTTGGTATGCGGCATGAGTCGGCAATACTTCGCGACTGAGACGTGCTGGGGAAGGTGTATAAGTGTGACTGAAAAGGGGGCGTGGTAATGAGGGGCAGGTGAGGCTGGTTAGGGAAGATCAGGTGGCATTCCTTACAGTACCCCCCCTCAAAGGAGCGGCACCTGACGCTCTACGACGTGCCGGGGGGCGACCGCGACGCCGGGGGGCAGGAAAGTTGGGGTGCGTTGCATGGAAATCAGCGATCATAGTGGGGCAGAGAACATCCCTCGCTGGAATCCAGGCCCGTTCCTCGGGCCCATATCCTTCCCAATCCACCAGATATTGGAGACCACCTCGCCGGCGTCGGGACTCCAAGAGCTCTCGGACGATGTACGCCGGACGACCGTCGATCTCCAGAGGGTCAGGAGGTTTAGCAGACACTGGGGGTACGGTGAACGGGCTGTAGTGAACCGGCTTCAGGAGAGAGACGTGGAAGACAGGGTTAATACGGTAATGTGATGGTAAAAGGAGTTTATAGGTAACTGCATTAACTCTGCTGAGGACTTTAAATGGACCAATATATCGTGGACTAAGTTTTTTGCTCCGTTGCTTTAGGTTGAGATTCTGTGTCGACAGCCATACTCTTTGTCCTGGGTGGTAAATCAACGCTGGGAGACGACGACGGTTCGCGTTGAGCCTGCGTGTATGTAGAGCGCGTCGCAAATGTACATGTGCTAGTTCCCAGGTGCGGGCACTGTGTTTGAACCACTCGTCTAGGGCTGGGACATCAGCTGGTGTTTTGTCCCACGGGAAAAACGCAGGTTGGTAACCATATACACATTGAAAGGGCGTGAGTTTGGTAGCGGTGTGTACAATAGAATTCCGAGCATACTCTGCCCACGGGAGGTATTTGTGCCAGTCGTGCTGAGAAACGCAATATTGTCGGAGAAACCTCCCTAACTCCTGATTGTAACGCTCAACCTCTCCGTTAGACTGGGGGTGGTAGCCTGACGTCAGGCTGACAGTAATACCAAGAAGTTTGCAGAATTGTTTCCAAACCCGAGATGTAAACTGCGTCCCCCTATCGGAGACGATTTCTTCGGGCAAGCCATAAATCCGGAATACGTACTGGAAGAGGTCAAGAGCTGTCTCCATGGCAGTGGGTAGCTTGGGGCGAGGAATGAGACGGCACATTTTCGAGAACCGATCCACTATTACTGTAACAACAGTATTCCCTCCAGATGTGGGCAAATCCGTGACGAAGTCGATCGCGAGGTGCGTCCATGGCCGAAGAGGAACAGGCAAGGGAAGGAGCTCTCCTGCTGGTAGCGTCCGGGGAGTACGTGACTGGGCACAAACGGAACATGCTAGAACATAATCACGAATATCGTCCTCCCAGGATGGCCACCAGTAACGTTGCGAAACGAGATGTCGTGTGCGTGTAATACCGGGGTGGCCTGTACCCGCTGTGTCGTGTGCAAGCTGTAGGATACGCCCCCGAAGGGATACGGGTACGTATTGTTTCCCCTCCGGGCATTCTACCGGACTGGGATCGTTGAGCAAAGCCTCGTCTAATTCTTTTTGTACGTCCCATCGGATAGCCGCGAGGAAGCAGGACTCCGGCAGAATATGTCCAGGTTCGTGGGTTGCTTCGTCCTTTTCGTGGATCCGTGATAGGGCATCGGCTTTGATGTTCTTTGACCCGGGTCTGTAAGAGACAGTGAAACGAAACCGGGAGAAAAACAGTGCCCATCTGGCTTGTCGCGGGTTCAGGCGTCTGGCTGACTTCAGGTATTCGAGGTTCTTGTGATCGGTATATACAATGAATGGGTGCTCCGCTCCCTCCAACCAATGACGCCACTGCTCGAGCGCGAGTTTGATGGCCAGGAGTTCCCGATCTCCGACGTCATAGTTCATTTCAGCGGTCGTCAGTTTTTTGGAGAAGTAGGCACAGGGATACAGTTTCGGCGGGTTTCCCTGCCTCTGAGAAAGAACAGCGCCCACTCCCACCTCCGAAGCGTCGACCTCTACGATGAACTGGAGTTGGGGGTCAGGAAGGTGTAGTACGGGGGCCGACGTGAATGCTTTCTTAAGGAGTGAGAACGCTCGTTCCTCTTCAGCGGTCCAGGCGAATTTCCGAGTCCTCCCTCCCTTTAGGAGATTAGTGAGAGGGGTAGCCAACTCACCGAAGCCTCGGATGAAACGGCGACAGAAGTTGGCGAATCCCAGGAATCGCTGCAGCTCCTTTGTGGAACGAGGGGTCGGCCAGTTCGTGACTGCTTCCACCTTCTGCGTATCCATGGAGATCTGGCCAGGGGACAGCGTACATCCCAGAAATGTCACCGAGGAGCGATGAAATTCACACTTTTCCGCCTTCACATAAAGACTATGCTCCCGAAGGCGCTGTAACACAGCAGAGACGTGTTTGACGTGTTCTGAAACTGACGGGGAATAAACCAGGATATCATCAATGTAAACGAATACGAAATCATCTATCAGATCACGGAAAATGTCATCCATAAATGCTTGGAATACGGCGGGGCTATTAGTTAGTCCATATGGCATGACAAGGTACTCATAGTGCCCTCTGGCGGTAACAAAGGCAGTTTTCCACTCATCGCCCTCCCGAATACGGACCAAGTTGTAAGCGCTGCGTAAATCTAGCTTGGTGAAGATGTGCGCTCCCATCAAGCGCTCTTGCGAAGCAGTGATAAAGGGGAGAGGGTAGGCATATTTCGATGTGACTGCATTTAGGGCACGATAGTCTATACAAGGGCGTAATCCCCCATCCTTTTTCTCTACGAAGAAGAAACCAGCAGCAACCGGCGAGGTGGATGGTCGAATGAACCCCTTCTGCAGAGCCTCGGTGACGTAGGACTCCATCGCCAGATCTTCAGGGCGTGATAGAGGGTAAGGTTTCGTTTTTCGAGGTAAGGGGGCTCCAGGCAGGAGGTCGATTGCGCAATCACAGGGACGATGAGGAGGCAGACGACAGGCACTGTCCTTGTTGAAGACGTCCGCAAATGCACGATACTGAGTGGGGATGACGTCAGAGAGAGGTGTGTCTGGGCTTTCCACCGAGGATGACCGGAGTGGTAGGTGAATGCACTTGCTCAGACAACTGTCCTTCCACCGTACGAGTTCTCGTTTTTTCCAGGAGATTTCAGGGTCGTGCATGGACAGCCATGGAAACCCGAGTATGATGGGGTCTCGGGGCGTGGATATGAGGAAGAAATCTCTCATTTCACTGTGGAACAGACCTACACGTAGCTCCACGGGGCAGGTACGGAGTGTAATCACACCCTCTCCTATAGGCTGCCCATTCAGAGAATTTATTCTTAAGGGAGGATCTACAGGTACAGTGGGGAGGTGTAAGTGGTTGGCGAGGTCCTGATCTATGAAATCGCCTGCTGCTCCCGAATCCACTAAAGCAGACAGGTTTGTATCTATGCCGCCCCAAGATATTAGTACGGGTAAGCTAACTTGACTGTATCTTTTAATAGGCAGGAATGGCTGACATGTTAGTGGGGACCTGCCAAGCTGTACAAACTCGTCTGTCGTCTGAAGACTCGGATCACGTACATGGGAAGGCGGCGCACAGGACGCAATGACAGGGACGTCGGTATTACTGGAGCGGTAGGTCAATAACAATTTGTCAACGTTAATGGACGCTTGAATGAACTCAGACAAGGTGAGGGCTTCACTTCGGCAAGCGAGTTCAACCTGAATGTCATTTCGCAGACCGCGGCGGAACACTGTTTTCAAGGCCGAGTCACTCCAACCGCTTCCTGCAGCCAGCGTACGAAACTCCCTCGCATACTCGGCAGCACTACGTTGTTCCTGTTTAATCTCGTAGAGCCGGTCTCCCACATCACGTCCGTCTGCGGGATGATCGAAAACAGCCCTGAGTACTGCGGTGAACTGACTCTCCGACTGGAGGGCAGGGTCTTGGCTTTCCCACAACGCTGTACCCCAGGCACCTGCTACTCCCGTGAGGAACGAAAGGATAAAGTGGACTCTCTGTAACTCGGCCTGGAACCGGGCTGGATGATGCGTGAAGTATATGGAACATTGCATGAGGAAATTTCGACAGCGATCAGGAGATCCATCGTAGCGCTCAGGTTCTGCCGCTGGAACACTCACGGAGGTAGAAGCAGAGGTTGTGACCAGGCGGACAGCTTCCTGGAGGGCAGCGATGTTGATTCCTTGACTCCGTATGATATCCGTGAGCTGGCGGACCGTTTCGGTGAGAGTCGCGATTGTTGCTTCTGCTGGATCCATGTTGTGGCGAAGTATTTCTGTTACGAATTGACCAGGCAGAGAGGGATCCAAATGCGGAAGAACACCGCTTTTATTGAAATGAGAAGCTGGCACAGAAACAGGCAGGGGAATCACGAGTACTAGGATAAGTAACAGCGTGTTCTTGGCGTGGTCAGGACGGTCCAGGGTCATACCGGGGGAGCAGAAGTCAGGAGGTACAGAGGGATCAGGCAGGAGACAAGGTCGGGGACGTAAGCGAGGGTCAGAACACAGGAAAGCAGACAGGTAATAGAACGGCTTGGTATGCGGCATGAGTCGGCAATACTTCGCGACTGAGACGTGCTGGGGAAGGTGTATAAGTGTGACTGAAAAGGGGGCGTGGTAATGAGGGGCAGGTGAGGCTGGTTAGGGAAGATCAGGTGGCATTCCTTACACGAGCACTCTTTGCCATCAACAAATCAATCAAAATTGAAATACCAATCAAAATTAAACTTAAAATATTTAAATCAGTAATAGAGCCCATTGCCCTCTACAGCAGTGAAGTATGGGGACCACTAACAAAGCATGATTACCTGAGCTGGGACAAACACCCCATAGAAATGCTGCACACAGAGTTTTGTAAGAACATCCTTCATGTGCAGAGAAAGACCCCGAATAACGCATCCAGAGCTGAGCTGGGACAGTACCCCCTCATACTCACCATCCAGAAAAGAGCTCTGAACTTCTGGAAACATATTAAATCCAGTGACCCCCGAACACTGCACTACAAAGCCCTGTCCAGTCAGGAGCAGAACATCCACAAGAGTCCCCTCAGCCAACTGATCCTCAACCTCACTGACCTCACACCCACTGACCTCACACACTCCACACACCCCCACCACACACTCACCCAAACAATCAGACCCAACCACATCATCACCACACTAAAGGAACAGTACCACACACACTGGACCCAAACTACCCAACACCAGCACAAGCTGCAGTGCTACTCCACCCTGAACAGAGACTACACACTAGCAGAATACCTCAACACAATTAAAGATCCAAAACTCAGAAAGATTCTAACGATGTACAGACTCAGTGAACACAGTCTGGCCATCGAGACGGGTCGACACAGACAGACCTGGTCACCCAGAGAGGCCAGACTGTGCTCTCACTGTGATGGGTCAGTGGTGGAGACAGAGCTGCACTTCCTGACTGAGTGTACCAGATACTCCTCCCTCAGAGAGAAATACTATCAGAGAGTGATCGGCGTCTGTCCTGAGTTTATAGACCTCACTAACACAGAGAAGCTCAGTTATATATTAGGAGAGAAGAGTGACCTCATCACACTCTCAGCTCTCTACATCACAGCCTGTCACAACCTGAGAGACAACCAGTCACACTAATCACTACTAATCATTACAACTTTATTAATCAGTTCATTATTATTGTTAGTATTAATGTGTATGATTTTGTAAACCTCTTTTATTTTATTTATTTTAATTATTTTATCATTAATTATTTATGTTTGTTTATTGTTTCATTGCTTTGGCAACAGTGTACATTGTTACAGTCATGCCAATAAAGCATTATTGAATTGAAATTGAATTGAGAGAGGGAGAGAGAGAGGGAGAGAGAGAGGGAGGGAGAGAGAGAGAGAGAGAAGGGAGAGAGAGGGAGGGAGAGAGAGAAGGGAGGGAGAGAGAGAGAGAGAGAAGGGAGAGAGAGGGAGGGAGAGAGAGAAGGGAGAGAGAGAGGGAGAGAGAGGGAGAGAGAGAGAGAAGGGAGAGAGAGAGAGAGAGAAGGGAGAGAGAGGGAGGGAGAGAGAGAAGGGAGAGAGAGAGAGGGAGAGAGAGAGAGAGGGAGAGAGAGAAGGGAGAGAGAGAGAGAGATAGAGAGAGAGGAGAGAGACAGGGAGAGAGAGGGAGGGAGAGAGAGAGAGGGAGAGAGAGAAGGGAGAGAGAGAGAGGGAGAGAGAGAAGGGAGAGAGAGAGAGGGAGAGAGAGAAGGGAGAGAGTTAAACAGTGTGGTTTGGCAGCTAGAAGAGCACAGCATGGAATTCAAACAGTCTAAAATAGAAAATTAGAGAATCAGGGACTCAAATGATTAAACTATAATCCCAGAAGCAGCAGCACACGGAGGTCCGTGACTGTGCTCTGCTGGGGTGAGAGTGTTTGCTCTGAATCAGAGCTGGACTGCTAAACTGGTGTAGAGGCATTTTACTGGTGGTTCATGCAATATTTGGCTTGGATAAATTTATTTATACTTTTCAATTATAAAAATAATGTAAATTACTCCATATGCTCCATGGCCAGCCCATAAAGCAGGCAGAGTGGCCCATTGGTTCATTTTCTTTACTGACATTGGGCTGGCCCAATCACATCTCTTAGTAAGCTCCAGCCCTCCCCCCATGTCCTCTCTGTTCTCACGTCTGATCATCTGACTCAGGAGACGACGATCTGTGGATGGATGAGCTACAGAGAAACAGACGCACCAGTACATGAAGTTACAGGACAAAAAACAAACAAACAAAGAGCAGAAACAACAACAAGGAACTGAGGAGGTCACAATGAAACATCTAGAGCAGGTGACACAAGTGGACACAGATGGAGGAGAGATGGAAGACAGGTGGAGGAGAGATGGAGGAGAGGTGGAGGAGAGGTGGAGGAGAGATGGTGGAGAGATGGTGGAGAGGTGGAGGAGAGATGGAGGAGAGATGGAGGAGAGGTGGAGGAGAGATGGAGGAGAGATGGTGGAGAGGTGTAGGAGAGATGGAGGAGAGATGGTGGAGAGGTGGAGGAGAGATGGAGAAGAGATGGAGGTGAGGTGGAGGAGAGATGGAGGAGAGGTGGAGGACAGGTGGAGGAGAGATGGAGGAGAGATGGTGGAGAGGTGGAGGAGAGATGGAGGAGAGATGGAGAAGAGGTGGAGGACAGGTGGAGGAGAGATGGAGGAGAGATGGTGGAGAGGTGGAGGAGAGATGGAGGAGAGATGGAGAAGAGGTGGAGGAGAGATGGAGGAGAGGTGGAGGAGAGGTGGAGGAGAGATGGAGGAGAGGTGGAGTAGAGATGGTGGAGAGGTGGAGGAGAGGTGGAGGAGAGGTGGGGGACCACTGTCACATGGAGCTGGGTATGCAAGAGCTTCACCATTCACGGGGAGGGTGTGTGAGAGAGTCTGGTGCTGGTGATGAAGATGATGATGATGATGATGATGATAACGGCAATTCAGTAAATGCCGATGATAATAAGATAACAGTCGGTATGCTATAGGCATGAAGTTGTGTGTTCACGACTATAGGAATGAGGTAATGTGTACATGACAGCCTATAGGAATGAGGTAGTGTTCATGACAGCCTATAGGAATGAGGTAGTGTGTTCACGGCAGCCTATAGGAATGAGGTAGTGTGTTCACGGCAGCCTATAGGAATGAGGTAGTGTGTTCATGACAGCCTATAGAAATGAGGTAGTGTGTTCACGACAGCCTATAGGAATGAGGTAGTGTGTTCACGATAGCCTATAGGCATGGGGTTGTATGTTCACGATAGCCTATAGGAATGAGGTAGTGTTTTCACGATAGCCTATAGGAATGAGGTAGTGTGTTCATGACAGCCTATAGGAATGAGGTAGTGTGTTCACAGCCTATAGGAATGAGGTAGTGTGTTCATGATAGCCTACAGGAATGAGGTAGTGTGTTCACAACAGCCTATAGGAATGAGGTAGTGTGTTCACGACAGCCTATATGAATTAGATAGTGTGTTCACAACAGCCTATAGGAATGAGGTAGTGTGTTCACGACAGCCTATAGGAATGAGGTAGTGTGTTCACAACAGCCTATATGAATGAGGCAGTGTGTTCACAGCCTATAGGAATGAGGCAGTGTGTTCACGACAGCCTATAGGAATGAGGTAGTGTGTTCACGACAGCCTATAGGAATGAGGTAGTGTGTTCACAGCCTATAGGAATGAGGCAGTGTGTTCACGACAGCCTATAGGAATGAGGTAGTGTGTTCACGACAGCCTATAGGAATGAGGTAGTAGTGTGTTCACGACAGCCTATAGAAATGAGGCAGTGTTCACAACAGCCTATAGGAATGAGGTAGTGTGTTCACGACAGCCCTATATGAATTAGATAGTGTGTTCACAACAGCCTATAGGAATGATGGTAGTGTGTTCACGACAGCCTATAGGAATGAGGCAGTGTGTTCACAGCCTATAGGAATGAGGCAGTGTTCACGACAGCCTATAGGAATGAGGCATTCGTCATAGCAGCACCTCATAGCACCTCTCCAGGCCCATTTCCAGCGTGGGCTACAGTGTTGTGCCTGGCAGGATTACAGCTGCAGTCTAATTGGATAACCAGTGGAGCGTGAGGATCGCAGGTAGCCCCCCCACCACCCCACCACCCCCCCCACTTTGGCCAGCGAGTGTGTCTCAGAGCAG
>NC_135226.1:20377144-20524644 GCF_052324685.1 Brachyhypopomus gauderio
AAATAAGGATTATTAAATAGGTACTGGGTACATGTAAAAAACAGTGACCACTTTTACTCAAAATTAAAATAAGGATTATTAAATAGGTACTGGGTACATGTAAAAAACAGTGACCCTGACTCCTACCACTACAAAGCCCTGCAATGCGGAGCGGAGCAGAGAGAAGAGTGCCCACACCGCTGGTCATGACACTGAGCTCACTAACCAACACTAACACTGTCCCACATCATGACCACACTGAGGTACAATCAATCAGAACAAACCAAATTATAGCGCTTCAAAACCAAAACTACATCACCCAGTGGAACACACAAACACAAGCACAAAGCAAAATGCAGTGCTATCTGGCCCTAAAACGCCAGTAAAGTGTAGCAGACTACCTGCTCACAGTGACTGATGTTAAACACAGAACAACGCTGACAAACGACAGAATCAGTGAACGCAGCCTGGCCCAGCACACCGGCCAAAACCAGAAGTAATGGCAGAGAGAGCACAGCCTCTGGTACCAGTGCAGCAGTCACTGTGGACACAGAGCTGCACTTCCTCACTGAATGTTAAGCATTTGCCAAATATGCCAATTTTACTTTACAAAGTTTGAGCTGATCCACACAAACTTTAAGTATTTATCTAATACCAGCAAAGTACCCACCCTACTGGGAGAACATAAACAACACAGCACTTCCGCATATGAATGCACACAAACACACACACACACACACACACACATATGCACACACACGCACACACACTATATTGTTTGTAAACACTATGACTGATCTATTTCTTTCTTTTTCCTCTCCTCCTTATATGTTTTTCTTTCCTTTATATACTTATAAATACATTATGATATACATTTCACATCTTCACTTTCATGTTTATTATAATAGTTCTTACTTTCCTTGATGGCAACGGTTCATTCATGTTGTTTCACTATAATACTACTATAGCAATACTGTAACTGAATATGGCCATGCCAGTAAGGCATAGTGAACTGAATTAGGAGAGGTAGAGAGGGAGAGAGAGAGAGAGAGAGAGAGAGAGAGAGAGAGAGAGAGAGAGAGAGGGAGGGAGGGAGAGAGGGAGGGAGGGAGAGAGAGAGAGAGGGAGGGAGAGGGAGGGAGGGAGAGAGAGAGAGAGGGAGGGAGAGAGAGAGAGAAAGAGGGAGGGAGGGAGAGAGAGAGAGAGAGAGAGAGGGAGGGAGGGAGGGAGAGAGAGAGAGATGAGAGAGGGAGGGAGGGAGAGAGAGAGGGAGGGAGAGAGAGAGAGAGAGGGAGAGAGAGAGAGAGAGGGAGAGGAGAGAGAGAGAGAGAGAGGGAGGGAGGGAGAGAGAGAGAGAGAGAAAGAGGGAGGGAGGGAGAGAGAGAGAGAGAGAGGGAGGGAGGGAGGGAGGGAGAGAGAGAGAGAGAGAGAGGGAGGGAGAGAAAGAGAGAAAGAGGGAGGGAGGGAGAGAGAGAGAGAGAGAGGGAGGGAGGGAGGGAGAGAGAGAGAGAAAGAGGGAGGGAGGGAGAGAGAGAGAGAGAGGGAGGGAGGGAGAGAGAGAGAGAGGGAGGGAGGGAGAGAGAGAAGAGAGAGGGAGGGAGAGAGAGAGAGAGAGGGAGGGAGGGAGGGAGAGAGAGAGAGATAGAGAGAGAGAGAGAGGGAGGGAGAGAGAGAGAAGACAGAGTTGGAGACTTAGAGAATAATTAGGAAAGAATGGGGGAGAGATAGAGTAGAAGATGAAGGGAGAGTGGGAGAGAGTGAGAGTGGAAAAAGAGAAAGACAGAGAGAGAATGAGAGAGGGAGAGAATCCTCGTCTCCAGTGCAACATCTTTAGGGCAAGCAGGAGGTTAGCAGTGACTCAGGCGTCCTGTCTGAGCGGTGGTGGTTCAGCGGTCCAGTCGGAGGGGGCGGCTGGTCTCCCCACACACTGTCCGTCATGTGCTGCCGACACGCCGCTTGACCCGCACGGCGCTGGCGTAATCGCTCATCTGCAGGAGCCGGTCCTGCCGAACGCTCTCCGCCTCCCAGGACACGGCAGGTCTGGCTTCTGATGGACCGTCTTTGAAGGCGCACGGTTACGCTGCTCACAGTTTGGTCATTTCTTGTGTCTGGCCAGGCAAGTCTGGTTTGGTCTTTTCATAATGTCACATTAGCCACATTAGGCACTGGCTATTAGAAGATGGCCTGTTACAAATGTTTACCAGACGAGAGCCAATACATATAAATATAATATAAATCTAAAAGAATAATAACATCCACAATGCCAAATCCATAGTAAACCTCAGCAGTGGTGAACCCAGAGCCAGACAGTAGTGGTGAGCCAGAGCTAGACAGCAGTGGTGAGCCCAGAGTCAGACAGTAGTAGTGAGCCCAGAGTCAGACAGTAGTAGTGAGCCCAGAGTCAGACAGTAGTAATGAGCCCAGAGTCAGACAGCAGTGGTGAGCCCAGAGTCAGACAGCAGTGGTGAGCCCAGAGCCAGACAGTAGTAGTGAGCCCAGAGTCAGACAGCAGTGGTGAGCCCAGAGCCAGACAGTAGTAGTGAGCCCAGAGCCAGACAGCAGTGGTGAGCCCAGAGTCAGACAGTAGTAGTGAGCCCAGAGTCAGACAGCAGTGGTGAGCCCAGAGCCAGACAGTAGTAGTGAGCCCAGAGCCAGACAGCAGTGGTGAGCCCAGAGTCAGACAGCAGTGGTGAGCCCAGAGTCAGACAGTAGTAGTGAGCCCAGAGTCAGACAGTAGTAGTGAGCCCAGAGCCAGACAGTAGTAGTGAGCCCAGAGCCAAACAGCAGTGGTGAGCCCAGAGCCAGACAGTAGTAGTGAGCCCAGAGCCAGACAGCAGTGGTGAACCCAGAGCCAGACATTAGTAGTGAGCCCAGAGCCAGACAGCAGTGGTGAGCCCAGAACCAGACAGCAGTGGTGAGCCCAGAGTCAGACAGTAGTAGTGAGCCCAGAGCCAGACAGCAGTGGTGAGCCCAGAGTCAGACAGTAGTAGTGAGCCCAGAGCCAGACAGCAGTGGTGAGCCCAGAGCCAGACAGTAGTAGTGAGCCCAGAGCCAGACAGCAGTGGTGAGCCCAGAACCAGACAGCAGTGGTGAGCCCAGAGTCAGACAGTAGTAGTGAGCCCAGAGTCAGACAGCAGTGGTGAGCCCAGAGTCAGACAGTAGTAGTGAGCCCAGAGCCAGACAGTAGTAGTGAGCCCAGAGCTGTTGCACACTCTCTGGCTTGTGAGTAAACTGTGGTGCTGAGGTGTTACTCTACCACTCATCTTCTCACCTCAGAACGAGGACGAGGTTTAGACACAGGAATCAATGAATGTGCTGAAAAAAAACACACTCATTGAGAGAAGATTACAGAAGCATATAAAAAGAGTGAAAGAACCCATCAGGAATGCATAGGCCTTCTAGGAAACGTACTGGCAAACGGCTTCAACAGAACGGCATCGGAACGGTATTACTGAACAGAACAGCAAGACAAATAAAGCCGAGGTCCATTAACGATGGCCATAAGTATCCTGAGGTTTATTTAAAGGTAATAAATTACGATTTGCTGCAATGCTATATGTCAGGGTGAGTGTACTTAATCTTTGCAGAGCAATTAGTGTGGCTAGCCACATCTTAACTTTTTTAATGTGCTTTTGGGAGAAGGTAATTCAATTACAATATACACGAGTTAAATTAGGGCTAATGCACTTAGTAAGGGAAACATAGATTTGGGTCTCACTTATGAACCTAATTCACAGAGGAATAATTAAAACAATATTTTATGGTGGCGTCATATCTACAACCGTGCTCCATTCATTAATGACCACACCATGTAATATGTCTCCTCCTGTAGTTCCAGCGCTCATGTATTAATACCCCAGTGCTGACAAATATGCTCTAAAATGAATAACTCTGGCGGGGGAGGGGGCGGGGCTTGTAAAAGCACCTCCCCCTGGTGTGTTTGTCAGCGTCAACTCCGCCTGAAAGGCACACAGCGCATCAGTGGTGCGGGGCAAATTTCTTTCTGTGTCTCCCGCACAGGAGGGTCATTCTCCACCCGCGGGCCAGACACCCCACCCCGCTCACGTCTGAGAGGGCAGTGGGACAGAACACAGAAGCCCAGACACAAACACACACATCAAAGCAGCGTACTGGGGAAAAGACAAGGAACAACACAGCACTGGAGAGAATTCCTGAAGGGTGTGTGTGTGTGTGTGTGTGTGTGCGCGTGTATGTGAGTGTATGTGAGTGTGTGTGTATGTGAGTATGTGTGCGTGTGTGTGTGTGTGTGTGTGTGTGTGTGTGCGCGTGTATGTGAGTGTGTGTGTATGTGAGTATGTGTGTGTTTGTGTGTGTGTGTATGATAGTGTTTGTGTGTGTGTGTGTATGAGTGTGAGTGCGTGTACGTGAGTCTATCTGTGCGTGTGTGTGTGTGTGTGTGTGTGTATGTGAGTGTTTGTGTGTGTTTGTGTGTCTGTGTCTGTGAGTTGCCGTCATATCCGCTCACACTCAGCTGCTGGGGGGGGGGGGGGGGGTGTCGTTGGGATGCTACACCGTGGGACTCCACGCGGTCTGATGCCTCCTGACCACACCAGACGCAGGCCAGGACGGGAGATGTCTCCTTACACCCACACACACTCATGTTCACGCAGGTCTTTAAGTTTAATCGGTGTCAAGCTCCCTTTAACAGTTCCATCTGAATATGCCAGTTGAATTCAAGGTTTATAGCCGTGACGCAGTGATGCCTGCAGACCTCAGACTGTGTCTTCTACACAGCCTTCGTTTATGGGCATAACAAAACCCCCCCCCGCCACAGCACAGAACAGACTTGATCAATTATTAAGCAAAGTGAATGCAAAACAGTGTGAAGGTGCTAATGAAATTTTAAGGCGAGCATTGTGGAATGCAATTTTAAAATTATAGTGCATTACATTATGCACCATTAATTCCACCTGAGACAAAGACTGACACACCATCTCACACCTAATCAGACTCCGAGTTCTGACGTCTGATCAAACGGACGATTGCACCACCCATAACTGCTTTAACTGCTACATAATAGGGTTTCCCTTAATTGGTTAGATGTAAATTAACCATGAACTACGGCAAAGTAATGCCGGAATTGGGAGGCGATCACATTTCAGCCATGGGTGGCATAGCAGAGATGACACGGATGAAACCGAACAACGTGATTCATTCATCAGCTCGTGCGTGGTGACGGACACCTGTTAGCCAACATGAAAGAACAATATTGCTGTATGTCCAGACCTGGAGCTCAGTCCCCACATCACGCTCTCCTCCACCCAGTGATGGAGCACCAGGAGGAGGGAGAACACAGCAGTGCCATCTGCTGCCCGCTGAAGGGACGCCTGGAGGTGTTTACAGTAAAACGCAGCTAATCGAGCTCTCGTGCGGCGAGTGGGTGGAACCAAGATGGTGCCGGTGCCAAGGACCACACCCTTTAACCGCGATCCGAACGGCATGAGAAACGTGAAGCTGCTGAGACACCGGAGAACGTTACTGAAAGACTACGGGAGACATTACTGAGACATCATTACCGAGACACTAGGGGATGTTACTAAGACACTGGTCTGTCGGAGATATTGCTGGACTTTACTGAGACACATGCTGACCACAACAGAGCTTCTTTCCTTATATAACTACACTTACTGCACTAATATTTTTACAGTGTCTCTATAAAGGGGCTAATGTAGCCAAAAAACACCTTATAAATAAATGTGCAAATATGCAAATAAATACTCTGAATATGAACAGTGCTAATTGAGACCACGCAGAAGCATGGGTTTTCAGCTACATCCACAATTAATCACCCCACAAAGAACAGCAGAGGGGGTAATTAGGGGGGCAGGAAAGGCAGAAGCCCCTTCTGCACATCATCACATCGTCGTCAACCTTAGCCTCCTTAGCCCCACACGGAGCCCCACACGGAGCCCCACACGGAGCCCCACACGGAGCCCCGCCACCTGAACTCACCGCGCCCGTGCGAAAGACCACCAGTGCTTCGTGGATAACGACTTCTAAACGTCCTGAAGCGTTTCTGAAGCTCGCTCAGCTGTGTGGGTCCAGAGACTCGTACCTGTGGAACCTGCATGAACGCTCCAGTCATTAGTATTCTGCCATCCTCCAGGACCCCCTCAGCTGCAGGGAAAGCCAGGAGGATATTTTTAATGCTGATTAAAATTCATTTTACTAGCTTACTAAAATACAAAAGGAAACAAAAGCGGTTTCAAGGTTAGCAATATTGTCTAATGCTGTGTGTTCTAACACACCTGCTGTTTGCCAGTTGTACCTGCAGGCTAGAGAGTCTTATTCACAGCCTCATAAATAACAGCTATACTAACACGAGCAGAAATAAGCTAGGAACACTTCCAGAACCCTGACTGAGACGTTCTCTGAGCCCTACTGGCTATTTGGCCCATTTTAAAATGCAGATTCCTTATCTTTACTTAAAAAGAATAATTGGGCCACTAAATGAATGGCCTAATTACGGCTTTTAATTAGACTTCCATTAAGGCCAAGGAAGTACAAGTCTCGTGCAGTTCACGTGACGACATTAATTAGCAGAGCCTGTGAACCAGCAGTTAACTTTGAGGTGATGGGTCCAGGAGCATCAGAGCAGGTGGCGTATCTGTGTCTGTGACTGGGGCCTCATCGCCTTTCTTACACCCAAACGTCTGAAGTACTCACAGTGGTGAGATTCTGCAGCGATCAGGCGAAACCAGCTCTCGTGGTCACCAAGTAGATAAGATCAGCGGCGGAGAAACGTTCCTTTAATGTCTTTGATTGCATTATCCCATAGACAACCAGCAGATGTTGTGACTTCCACCTTCTTGAACCACGAAAGAGCATCAGGAGAGACATATCTTGAGCTGAAGGTGAGTTGTGGACCAATCCACACCAAGTCCTGAAAGGTCAGAGTAACACTGAGTCGATAGGCAGGAGACGCGGGACAAGCAACACCCAAGACATCGGCTCAAAGGCTCGATGTATCAGATCATAGGATCAAGGTATCGGATCAAAGGATTAAGGTAACGGATCAAACAGTTGATGCATCAAATCAAACGGTTGATGCATCGAATCAAACGGTCGAGGCATCAGATCAAAGGGTCGATATATCGGATCAAAGGGTCGATATATCGGATCAAAGGGTCAATATATCGGATCAAATGATCAAGGTATCGGATCAAAGGATCAAGGTATCGGATCAAAAAGTTTATGCATCGGATCAAACAGTTTATGCATCGAATCAAACGGTCGAAGCATCAGATCAAAGGATCCAATAATGGGATCAAAGGATCAAGGTATCTGATCAAAGGGTTGATCCATCTAATCAAAGGGTCGAGGTTTTGGATCAAAAAGTCCAGGTATCAAATCAAAGAGTCCAGGTATGAGATCAACAGAGAAACTAGAATCTTCCATGTCAAATTTTATTTACACCTTTTGCCATATAATTAATCAAAAGCACGTATATACTTCACATGAAATAAAGAGCCTTATAAATCATTAATGCCACATGCCTTGTCTTTAGCCTGTGGCAAACAAATAAATAAAAATAATGGAAAAAACATAACTGGGGCACTTATGACGAAGGGCTGTAATTATTATTACCTGTGAAACAATAGATCTTGTTTTTTAAAGAAATAAATAATGACAATGAAAAATTGAGTTTCTCTTCAATGATCATGGCTCAATGTTTGAGTTTCTGTGCTATGCACAGATAAATATGTGTTTGTGTGCTATGCACGGATGTGTATGTGTATATGTGTGTGTTTACATGAGTTTGCATGTCTGTATACATGTAAAGCTTGTGATGATGTGTGCGTGTGTCAGTGAGTGTGCGGGTGTGTGTGTGTGTGTTTGCATGTCTTTATACATATGTGGGTGTGTAAAGCTTGTGATGATTGCAGTAGTGTGCGCATGTGAATGTGTGTGTGTGTGTGTGTGTGTGTGTGTGTGTGTGTGTGTGTGCGTGCGTGCGTGTGACTGTGTGTGTGCGTGTGAGTGTGTGTGGAGGGGGGAGGGGCATGGGTGCATGCTAAGGGAAGCCATTAGAAGCTGGGGAATAATAATGTCATTAATGGAGGCGATTGCTCACCGGCTCTGCCACTAGAGAGCTGCCCCACACACGCGCGTGTGCGGAGGATAATTGTTTACATCCCTGGCTCCTGCTTTAATTCCCGCTTTGCAAACTTTATCACCTGGCGTCTGCAGCCCCGCGCAGCACGGACACACACACACACACACACACACACACACACACACACACACACACACACACACACACACACACACACACACACACACACACACACACACACACACACACACACACACACCACAGCAGACTCTACATCATCCCGCCCTCCTCTCTCACAGCACCAGCACATCCCTGTTAACCACCTGCCTGTGGAGAGACGCAGAAGAAGTTCACCAGTCCAGTCCAGTCCAGTCCAGTCCAGTCCAGTCCAGTCAGTGCCTCTCTGATATATAATAGGCATCTGGTTAAGAGCACATGTATATGCATGCATGTACCCACACCTACACACACCTGTCTCCCCAACCACACACCCACACCCTGCCCCCCAATCACACACCCACGCCCTGCCCCCCAAACACACACCCACGCCCTGCTCCCCAACCACACAGCCACGCCCTGCCCCCCCCCCCCAACCACACACCCACGCCCTGCTCCCCAACCACACACCCAGCCCACCGTCCACACACCCACACACAGAGGAAGAGTGTGTGCTTGAGATGAATAGACTCAGCAGTAAACAGATCCTTACCTCTGCTATCTTACCCCTTTTTAAGCACTGAAAGCATTCAGACCATGTCAGACGGCCACATACAGAGACCAACGTGGGAATCAGATGTCTTTCACTTCACTGTCTTCACCTTATCGCTAGTAAACAGTGAGCTAAGCACACGACTGCTTACCACAGCAGCGAGTGCATCACGCACTAGACTCCATCACAGCGGAGAAAACACACACACATTCTTTTCTTCATGTGGAGAGCATGATGGAGAATTGCAGTTGACTAAATTCAATTGGTTTCACTTCCATCTGGGTTCTGCTTGCTGTAATGGTCTCCCCCGAGCCTCGTTGGGGACCTGGGGATTTCTTATTCCCTCTGCCACCTCAAACAGAGACGCCGCCACGCCATGAAAACAAACCCATGCTGCACCATTACGAGGAAGACGACGGTGTTTAGCGCAACGTTCTTCCCCGTCCCAGACACGCGCACACACACACACGTGCGCACACACGCTCACACATTCAAGCTGAGCCCAAAACCACAGTGGAGCGGTGTAGAAATGGTGCATGGCTGTATTTACAGTGGGATGAGGCGGAGACTCCACCTCACGCTGGGACGGAGAAGAGAGGTGGAGAACAAACAAGACATGAACCTTTGAGCAGGACATGACCAGCAGCAGGAGCCCAGACACACGGCAACATCTACAACACGCTCACGGCAAATAAGGCAGCAGTCACAGCAGCAGGGTGGTCACCTGCTCAGCATGCACTGCAGGTTTAGTACAGATGACACTGCAGGTACAGTACAGATGACACTGCAGGTACAGTGCAGATGACACTGCAGGTACAGTACAGATGACACTGCAGGTACAGTACAGATGACACTGCAGGTACAGTGCAGATGACACTGCAGGTACAGTGTAGATGACACTGCAAGTAAAGTGCAGATGACACTGCAGGTACAGTGCAGATGACACTGCAGGTACAGTGCAGATGACACTGCAGGTACAGTGTAGATGACACTGCAAGTAAAGTGCAGATGACACTGCAGGTACAGTGCAGATGACACTGCAGGTACAGTGCAGATGACACTGCAGGTACAGTGCAGATGACACTGCAGGTACAGTGCAGATGACACTGCAGGTACAGTGCAGATGACACTGCAGGTACAGTACAGATGACACTGCAGGTACAGTGCAGATGACACTGCAGGTATGCAGTGCAGGTATAGTGCAGATGACACTGTATGCACTGCAGGTACAGTGCAGATGACACTGCAGGTATGCAGTGCAGGTATAGTGCAGATGACACTGTATGCACTGCAGGTACAGTGCAGATGACACTGCAGGTACAGTGCAGATGACACTGCAGGTATGCAGTGCAGGTATAGTGCAGATGACACTGTATGCACTGCAGGTACAGTGCAGATGACACTGCATGCACTATGGGGATATTTGCCCCAGACGTTATACATCAACTCTTTTATTCCTTTCATATGAGATTTATTATAGTTCACATGTGGTTTCTGTTGTTGGTGACAGACCTAAATTTGTCTCGTACTGTATTTGGGGGAGAGAACATAATGCAGTGGAGAGCTGCATTACTACAGTGTAACATTCACGCTCAGATCTGATGATGATGATGATGACGATGAAGACCTGTGTGCTTCTTCCATTTAGGGCTGTTGGAGATCTTACGACTGCACGAGCACGATTCTCAAAACCATTCATTTTGCCAAAACACTACACCCAATTCTCACACAAACACACACACACACACACACACACACACACACACACACACACACACACACACACACACACACACACACACACACACACACACACACACACACACACACACACAATTGGCAGAACATCCCAGGGACTTCATTCAAATCTATACAATAACTCATAAAAACCCATTTTTATGGGTGCACACAGGGTTGATATGACCTGATGGTGTTTGAATCATACGTGCTATTCCACATGTAAAACACTTCACATTCTGCTTCACTAATTATACAGCCTGGGTTCCATTTGTTTGGAGATATTGTAACAGTACATGAATATATTAACCAAAAAACACACCACAGACCACAGATGAGAAATATGCTTCTCTCCTTCACATTGTAAAATCAGTCAATACATCTATGCAATCTAAAGGTTTGGTCATGTTCTAAAAAGAAAACAGGACAGAAATGCAGCAAAAACAGTAGCACGAATAAAAGCCCCTAGTCAAAAGTGGATCTGTCCACACCACAGACCGTGTCCTGTCTTGCAAGACAGTGAGCGAGGAGTCTTCATGAAGGGAGCATCCATTTTTGCTCAGTCTGGACACACGTCCCCCCCCCCTCATGACCTGGGCGAGAGGTATGTTCAACAGTGCTGGAGCTGCTAAACCCACTGCTTTGCCAGAACCAGAACTCCTCAGTGGCCTTTAAAAAGGGTGAGTATTGTGGTACTGGACCAGAAACTGTTGATGCTGGTGAAACCATGTTGGATATGTGCGAACCAGTGGAATGTCACACATACGGCGTCATGAAGATGTATGTAAATGTAAATGGGTTTATATCAGCAGACGTTTGCTAAGCTCACTGAAATAAGGCGCCATGGCCTGCTACTGTATAAATGTACAAAGGTTCTGAGTGCATTGCACTGAAGTTTACATTAATCACCTCCAAATATTCATGCTGCAGGTGTTGTTCTATGTCAGTATTTCTCGTTAGAGCTGTTGCATTTGCACAGAATGTTTTTCTTTTTTAAGTTTTTTTTTTTTACGGTTGCTTACAGACTAAAATAACTCTTGAACTTGTGAAACTTGACATTCAAGAAGCAAAACCTCAACCCACAACTACAAACCTAGAACTACATACCACATTCTCAGCCTCACACGTTTAGCAAAACAGTACTTGCGGAACTAGTAAGCCCATGTCTGCACATTAGACACACAAACCTAACAAGGTGTTCATTCTTTACCATTTCACCACACTGCCACAACCGCCCACCTGTGAACCAACGATCAAACACAGCTGTCGAACACACAGACACCTGGGTGATTAACTGTGAGCTCACCAATCAGCGAGTTATTATTATTATTCGTTAAGCACTATAAACCTGCAACAGATGAGTTAACCGTCTGCATGTAAAAGTCCTGCAGTATTTAGGGAAGGGAGTTTACACACGTTTCCGTAAGGTCTATACGTTGTCCTGTGGTGTTTGTGGTGTCCTGTGGTGTTTGAGGCGTCCTGTGGCAGTGCCTAGAAATGGCAGGTTTTTTTTTGCAACCATAAAAACTAGAATCATTAGGGGACAAGGGCACAGCGGCTGCCTGAACACTCCACCCCTCTCAGCAAAGGAGAGCATCCCCGCTAACACGTATTTAACATGCGCTTAACGTAACGGTCAGGTCTCGGAGGCCGCCGCCCACACCACCCCCCCTACAGAGCTCCTCCCCTTTCTAGCTCACCGCGAGGACACACCGCATATTAGTCTGAGACAGATGTTCACGCTAATGGCGCTCAGGTGGTGGAAGTACCTCAATTGATCCAGCGACTGGACATGGCGGTTTGGGAGTTGATGCTCGCATCGATCCGTGGACGCGGCAGAGTGATTAAAGGGGGAACCGTTAGCAGGGAACCGTTAGCCGGGAAACGTTAGCCGGCAACATTCGCCACCCTGAGGGGCCGGGGGAGAGGACAGGTGTGTAGTAACGAGACAGGTGTCTTGCGCACGCCTTGCCCACGTTAACGGCCAAACCACTTTGGCCTGCGATGGCTATGCTCGAGCGTGTGGCTCGAGACCGTGGCTAACGGTTCGACCCTGGTATTTCAGGCATGAATAACAACGCGTTGACCCAAAGAAAACATCTAACAGCAGATGCTCCTCTTCACTGTACCCCGGGGAACAGGCGAGGAACCGTGTGAGAACATGCCCAGGGTGAGGGGCGCGGAGGTGGGGGTGAGTGGAACGGCCTCCACCTCCACCACCACCCACCACCGCCCTGGCAGGCTGGGGCAGGACCTAAACTGTGAGCGGCCGGGAAGGCAACAGATCAGCTGCATTTAAACAGTCACTTCACAGCCCAGCACCGCTGTACCTGGCCACCTGCGGACAACCATTCGTCTTGACAAGCGAGAAAATAGCTTTGCTTCTCTGTGTTTCTCACCTTCTCTCTCTTTTTCTCCTCTTCAATAATGAAAGTGGTCTAGTCGGGCAAGTAGCAGGCAGCTGAGGGACAGTTCTAAACTACACTGTCGACTCCTAAAATTCACCTCTCTACGTCCACGGCGGCCTGGATGGTTGATGTTGTTTTAATGCCACTGACAGGGGGAGGATCTGCGTGATTCTTTTTTCAATGCACTTCACCACAGAATGAAACACTGCTGAGAAACGCCAGCGTTCCCCACGAAGGAGGATGAGACGCCTGGTGTGTCCCTGAGCAGGGGTGTAGCAGGGGTGTGACGGGGTGTAGCAGGGGTGTGAGGGGGTGTAGCAGGGGTGTAGCAGGGGTGTGACGGGGTGTAGCAGAGATGTAGCAGGGGTGTGACGGGGTGTAGCAGAGGTGTAGCAGGGGTGTGACGGGATGTAGCAGGGGTGTGACGGGGTGTAGCAGAGATGTAGCAGGGGTGTGAGGGGGTGTAGCAGGGGTGTGACGGGGTGTAGCAGAGATGTAGCAGGGGTGTGACGGGGTGTAGCAGAGGTGTAGCAGGGGTGTGACGGGATGTAGCAGGGGTGTGACGGGGTGTAGCAGAGATGTAGCAGGGGTGTGACGGGGTGTAGCAGAGGTGTAGCAGGGGTGTGACGGGATGTAGCAGGGGTGTGACGGGGTGTAGCAGAGATGTAGCAGGGGTGTGACGGGGTGTAGCAGAGATGTAGCAGGGGTGTGACGGGGTGTAGCAGGGGTGTAGCAGAGGTGTGAGGGGGTGTAGCGGAGGTGTGGCAGGGGTGTGACGGGGGTGTAACCAACAAGTTTCTGCACATGATGTTTGGAACTACGAAGAGCCTTCTCAGAGTTCCCTAAACATGTTTGTGACAATGTTACAATGAGTTACAACGTTCTTTATGAAGTCAAGGGCTGTGTTCGAAATAGTCTACTACATACTACTGGCATACTGATCGAGCCCCAAATCAGTATGTCGTATGCAGTATGTGACCAAAATGAAAATTTCCAGTACTCAAAACATACCCGGATGACTTACTACTTCCGCAAAATATTCCAGTACGCGAACAGAGCTATCTTCGTGGTGTACTGCATCCCATCATGCAACGCTACGTTCACGTGACCCCGTAGTGTGCTTTGCTTTTGTCGCATACTGGAAACTGTACTGCATACTACTACGAGGACCAGTATGCAGTATCCAGTATATACCGAGTCCAGTATGCAGTATCCAGTATGTAGTAATCTATTTCGAACACAGCCAAGGACTCTTGAGTTGATTCCAAAACTTATTTTCACTTCACAAACGTTTAGCACAAGGTACAGCTGCAGATATCAAACTAGGGTAGTTTTTAGGTTTTGGTGAAAGTACAAAGGTTTATTCCGGTAGTTTCTACAGAAGCAAGACGTGAGCACATTCAGGAAAAACCCAGCATCAAATCTGTTTAAACCCACGTGAATAACACAACTGCACATATTCCAAACACTCGAGATTTTCTTTGACTCTGTACATATGAATTTATGGAAAGTGTCTCATGAAGCAGCGCCATGCAGGCGTGACACCTTCGCTGGTTTAACCAACGATGAAACTGACGACGTGTTCTCACCAAGGTTTCCAACACATTTACACTTCCAACACATTTACAGAAGGAAGTGTTACTATTAGTGGTTTAACCAGGGGCCTCACGCCTCTCTCGGACGGTGGGAGGTGGCATAAACAATGTGGAGTGCACACAGCTCTTTCAAAAGGGACAAAAGTATTTGGATGAGAAAATATCTTTATATTCCAAATGAGTACATGTGCATCATCATAGAAGGGAAAACGTGCACCACCTGATCCTTTACTACATCAAAGCTTAAACGTTTGCATTTCAAACCATATATTTACATTTTAAAAATCGGATTTATGAACACAGTGTCATCTTTCATAGACCCTTATTCTCACAGCACTCACAGCCTAACACAGCCTAACACAACCTAACAAAGTCTGTGCACGTCAATGCGTGCAACTCTGTCATTACCGAAGCCCAAAGTCCCATGGAGGCATCTGAAAGATTAGCCACACTGCTGCGAGGTGGCCAGACCGGACCCGTGGGTCACGACCCACGACGCCAGCCCACAGCCTCCAGAGTGTTCCAGGGAGGGAGGGGCTTCTGAAGGGGCGTCGCTGGCCAACCGAGGTCACGCCTCCCTGGAGCTGCGATTCAACGGAAGCTGTGAGAAAAGGAGCCACTGCATCAAACAGGCTTTCGGCGTCTTTAAAATCGGCTTTGCATGCCTCACTGTGGGACTGTTAAGCTCCCTGTTGCCTGGGCAGTGCGTCACGATGTGGCGGTGGGCTGGGACGAGCCCAGTGTGTCACGGTGTGGCGGTGGACTGGGACGAGCCCAGTGCGTCACGCCCACAAGGAGCTGCACAGCTGCTGGTCATCAGCACACGGACCCAACACTTACGGCATTACAGGCGATGCATTCTGTTTAGCAATCATTTAAATAATCATTTAAATAATTCTGAATTTCTCAGCTTGGCTAGCGGCTTGTTTTTCTGTCTGTCTCTCTAGTTCATGCTTGCATGTGTGCATGCGTGTGTGTGTATGTGTGTGTGTGTGTGTGTTGTGGGTGTATGGTGGAAGGGGCAGGGGTCTATAACATTTGAGAAGATGCAGTGTTTAGATAAGATGTGATAAATCTGCAAAAGTTTCCCCTGTGAGTCAGTTATAGTGACAGTCAGCTCATCGTTAACTTCTCTGAATACATTTTGAACATACCAATCAAAGACTGTAGTGATTAATGCTCCCTCTTCATGAGTATGGTACCTCAGCGTGTTTAATCAAGCACCGTAGCATTTAATTCAAACAAGTCATGAAGTCCACTAAACATGGTGAAGTATAGGACTACATATGGAATGTTAACATATCTAAGCATAAATGCGCTTTAGTTGCAAAAATCTTAAACCTCAAGTAGCTGTGTCTTTGGCAGGTTTAAGACAAACCTCAGTTAACCCTCAGTTACTGTGACATCTACTGGCAGAAGTGTGACGCTGAAATGACAAAGTATTTGGGTTCAACTTGACCTTCAAATTGAGAGGTTTAAACTGCTGCTTTCAAGGACATAGCAATGGAGTTTAAGAACCCATGTGACTCACTCGGGTTTAAACTTGTGCTAAATTCTAAACCACAGCTAAGCGGTCGACAATTTCCCCATCGTGTTGAACAAGTCCGATCCCAAATCTACTGTTTATTGTAAAACGAGAGTTATTTAACCAGCTGCAAACATTAGACATGGTTCTGTATCTGTAACTTGTAGCGAGCGTTGTTGTGCCAACCATTATGAAGGAAGATTCTGGGGAAATGTATTTGCTGGAAGGTCCATCAGCCCTTCCTCACGGCATCAAAGAGACGTTGACAGCTAAGCTCCTGTCTGAAGGAGATGTAGAGCAATCTGAGCTTGGACGTCAGATCCCTCACTTGAGCTCACTGCCGGAGGCGACCCCAACTTCCCTGTCTACCGGCTGCTCCTGGCCGGAGACACGAGCCTCCAGTCAGTCCTGTCTTCACACAAGCGCGGGACGTTACATCGCGCGGGACGTTACTGGCGTAGGGGCTGCAGAGGCAGGGAAGCACGGCTAACTCATTCCTTCTCCATCGTAGCAGGATGAGAAACTGGACAGGTCCACTTCCTCTTCCAATTTATTTAAGACCCCAAAGGTCTGGTGTCATTTTGGGAGTTAAACCAGGTGTGGCGTTTAGCTGGGCCTGAACATATCTGTCTGATATGAGCTCAAGGTGCAATATCTGCCTTCTCTGACCAGCTATGCAAAAATTGAGTTTTATGTCGCTGGGAGGAGTGAAATGTGATTGCAGATATGCCAGTTCCTTTATTTTCCATCACAGCAGGAACAGGGGAGTGGGCTGGATAAAACAAACAGGACCAGGATATGCAGGACGACCTCAGGACACCGAGATGTGGAGAAGCAACCAGAGGTCTCGTGGCACAGCAGACGAGTGACATGCAGCCCTGGAGGAGAGTGTCTGTGGGACTTAGGGAGCAGGAACACGCGAGGAACAGGACAATCAGGAGAATCAGGAGATGATGAACAGTTGCGGTGTGTGTCTGGTGGCATGATGCCCCTAAGGCGGGGTGGGTGCCAGACTGGGGCAGGCTGCACAATCAAACTATACCATTGGACAAAACCTTTGAAGAGCAACACATTCTCTTAGGCTCGTTTAGGTTCTGAATTTACACATATAGTGTCAAAAGGCAAAATGTGTCCTCACTAGTTAATGCACTACACTACCTTTAAGGAGTGTGATCTAGCTGTAGTGCCATCTACAACAGTGTCATTGGTTCTGTGAGCAATTTACGCTTATGGTGACCTCTGATACATCACAATACACCTCATACACCTCTGATACACCACAATACACCTGATACACCTCTGATACACCACAATACACCTCATACACCTCTGATAGGATCATGAGAACAGCTACAGCCGAAGAGAGGAACCTGGTCAGACCCTGGATACGGGCGTGAGGGACGGCTGCTTAAACACTACCAACTAAACCTAACCCTAACACTACCCACTAACCCTAACCCTAACAGTACCTACTAACCCTAACACTACCCACTAAACCTAACACTACCCACCAACACTAACCCTAAAACTACCCACTAACCCTAACACTACCCACTAACCCTAACACTACCCACTATCACTGCCCACTAACCCCAACACTACCCACTAACCCTAACACTACCCACTCTCACTGCCCACTAACCCCAACACTACCCACTAACCCTAGCCCTAACACTACCCACTAACCCCAACACTACCCACTAACCCTAGCCCTAACACTACCCACTAACCCCAACACTACCCACTAACCCTAGCCCTAACACTACCCACTAACCCTAACACTACCCACTATCACTGCCCACTAACCCCAACACTACCCACTAACCCCAACACTAACACTACCCACTAACCCTAATCCCAACACTACCCACTAACCCTAACACTACCCACTAACCCTAACCCTAGCACTACCCACTAACCCTAACACTAACACCAGTACGATGTCGGAACACAAACAGCAGCATGAGACACGGAGTCACTGAGGCCAACAATGTCACCGGATCGCACACATGGAACATGGAACGCTTAGGTGCACAAATGTCAAAATAACAAGCCAATTCGTTTATATAAATTACTTTCAAATGATTTACATGTGTTTTATAAGTGTTTTAAGAGCAGAATCGTTTCTTATCTTATTAGTTGTTTAGTATATAACTTGGGACTCAACCACACTCACACCTGCCCCAATAACATCTCCACTGCCTCTGCCTTCATTTGGGACTCAACCACATCACACCTGCCCCAATAACATCTCCACTGTGCTGCCTTCATTTGGGACTCAACCACATCACACCTGCCCCAATAACATCTTCACTGTGCTGCCTTCATTTGGGACTCAACCACACTCACACCTGCCCCAATAACATCTTCACTGTGCTGCCTTCATTTGGGACTCAACCACACTCACACCTGCCCCAATACCATCTCCACTGCTGCTGTCTTCATTTAGGGCTCAACCACACTCGCACCTGCCCCAATAACATCTCCACTGTGCTGATTCATTTGGGACTCAACCACACTCACACCTGCCCCAATAACATCTCCACTGTGCTGATTCATTTGGGACTCAACCACACTCACACCTGCCCCAATAAAATCTCCACTGTGCTGCCTTCATTTGGGACTCAACCACACTCACACCTGCCCCAATAACATCTCCACTGTGCTGATTCATTTGGGACTCAACCACACTCACACCTGCCCCAATAACATCTCCACTGTGCTGATTCATTTGGGACTTAACCACACTCACACCTGCCCCAATAACATCTCCACTGTGCTGATTCATTTGGGTTCAACCACACTCACACCTGCTCCAATAACATCTCCACTGTGCTGCCTTCATTTGGGACTCAACCACACTCGCACCTGCCCCAATAACATCTCCACTGTGCTGATTCATTTGGGACTCAACCACACTCACACCTGCCCCAATAACATCTCCACTGTGCTGCCTTCATTTGGGACTCAACCACACTCACACCTGCCCCAATAACATTTCCACTGCTGCTGTCTTCATTTGGGACTCAACCACACTCACACCTGCCCCAATAACATCTCCACTGTGCTGATTCATTTGGGACTCAACCACACTCACACCTGCCCCAATAACATCTCCACTGTGCTGATTCATTTGGGACTCAACCACACTCACACCTGCCCCAATAACATCTCCACTGTGCTGCCTTCATTTGGGACTCAACCACACTCACACCTGCCCCAATAACATTTCCACTGCTGCTGTCTTCATTTGGGACTCAACCACACTCACACCTGCCCCAATAACATCTCCACTGTGCTGATTCATTTGGGACTCAACCACACTCACACCTGCCCCAATAACATCTCCACTGTGCTGATTCATTTGGGACTCAACCACACTCACACCTGCCCCAATAACATCTCCACTGCCTCTGCCTTCATTTGCCTCAAGTCTCGGTTGTTTAGTAGTACAATCAGATGCTTTTTTTGTAAAAAGGGAAAGCAAGTTTGACTGTCTTTTCGACATATTGATCGCTGTTATTTTGACAAATTGGCACCTTTGAAATCTACGTAACACAAAATATTTCCATTTCTATTTAAAATATCAACCATTTCTATTTTTTATTGTAAAATGTAATAAATCATTTTATTTTTTTATTAATGACCCACATAAACCGTAAAACTGATTTGCAATTTATTTGTGTTGTTTTATTATATTTTTGTGTATAATAATAAAAATGCCCATGACTTTGGACTAGGGCCGTGTGAGGGGTGGGCGGATGCTTTATGGGGGAGACGCGGAAATTAAGGAATCGCTAAAAGGGAGAGCCCTTATTGTGATTTAGGAAGCTTGAATGTGGATCTTGTGTTTAAAAATGTCTTTTATATAATTTTTTGTTCAATTAATTGGTTCAATGCAGACAGATTTCTTCATAACTTATAATTAGTAGGCTTGAAAGTTACCGGATCGAGGCAGACAGTTCCCGGAACGCACCTTTCAAAATAAAAGAGCTCAAATTAAGCCCTGACTAACACTACCCACTACTCACTAACCCTAACACTACCCACTAACCCTAACACTACCCACTAACCCTAACACCAACACTACCCACTAACCCTAACACTACCCACTAACACTACCCACTAACACTAACACTACCCACTAGCCCTAACCCTACCCACTAACCCTAACACTACCCACTAACCCCAACACTACCCACTAACCCTAACCACTAACCCTAGCCCTAACCCTAATGACTAACACTACCCACTAACCCTAACACTACCCACTAGCCCTAACCCTACCCACTAGCCCTAACCCTACCCACTAACACTAACACTACCCACTAGCACTAACCCTAACACTACCCACTAACACTAACACTACCCACTAACCCTAACCCTACCCACTAACACTAACACTACCCACTTACCCATGAGGCCTTGCCCTTTGTGCAGCCATTCTTTGATGCTCTCTCGGGCTCTACCTCAATGCCGGGGCATCTGATTGGCCCCAGAGCTTAGCTTATCTTAACTTGGTCTCCCAAGTGAGGGGTAACCTGCGTTCAGCTCGTGCCCCCGTGACGGCTACGTCAGCCGGAGAGCCGTTCTTTCATCGGAGGCCGGCTTATCCGTCGGACGTTCTGTTATCTTTCATTTCCATAGCTGTTTCACTCTGTACCGTTAAGGCCAGTAGGGACCGCAGGAGTTCTGTTAATGACTTCCAGCGAGGTAGAACTCACAACCATTCTTACCACACAGCCAAAGCCTCCCTTCCCAATTATAAAACACCATGACCAAACCCTTACATGCACTCCCAAGACAAAAATCCTCAATTCCTTCTTTTCACCCTGCATATTCATGAAAATAAGAACACGGTCTGGTCAGACCAATTAGCCGACCTGACCAGAAGAAACCCGATTTATCCTGGACCTGCTGTGTGCATGGAGTGGATAACACCACCAGGTGCAATCATACAGCCCAGCACACTGTGATAGACTCGCTGGGCAATGAGCAGGCTGGTTATATAATGCCTGAAGGTTTGACAGCAGTGAAAGAACTTCATTGGCTCTATAATGCATGAGAGCTCTGAAGGTCACTGCCTCCCTATACTGGTCCAATGCCCTCTTTTGGAGGAATCTTGGGAGCCAGCTCCTTACACGTGGGCAGGGTACATGGACTCCCATGCCGACAAAGTAACAACACCAGCTACCAAGGGATTACAACTGTCCAATTAAATCTTTGGGGTGAGATGCTTCGTGTATTCCCTTGCAATAGCCAGCAGGGGGGCAGGTCAGGCTTGAGTGACCCAGAACAGGGTTTTTACGCACTGGAAAATCCCAGCGGAAAACCGGAGTCATTAACCCTGTTGAAAGCACTTGGGAAGCGACACTTCAACCCTCTCTGCTCTCCATCTTCACCCCATCGCCATCGTCCTCCAGTGCCAGGCTGCGAGTCCTCCAGACCAGGCCGCCGTGTCACCCCCGCGCCGCCGTGCCAGGCAGACGAGCTCATTTAGGGGCCGGTAGAGGGAACGGAGCTGCCTGGGGCCACTCGCCTGGATCAGGCCTGTTGCTCTCAACGCTACTCAGTAATGAGGGCAGGGCAGGCCAGACGCCAGTCACGGGCACGCAAGTCCTGTTGATGACTCACTAGCTGCAGTTTCCCCAATGTCCACGGCTCCCAGGAGCTTCATTAGTTTCTGCAGGAGACTCTCTCCACAGCTGATAGGCAGTAAGACTGACAAGCATCACCTCCTCTCAAACTCACAAACGCAGAGGCACCTGGTCTGGGCTCCCAGCGCATTTTTATATGGGAACTTGTTTGGGCCCTTTCGAACCTTTACAATACAGTTTTCCTGTTGAGATCTGCTCACTTGTCAAAGGCTCGTTAAATAAACGTGTAAATTGTGAAGCAACATAAGAGGTGCCATGTTTTCGTGAGGATAATCTCACTAATGGGACCCTCAAGGAACTTGAACAAATCCGTAATCAAAGGAGAGAACCCACGTCGGCAAGAGATAGATGATCAGATCCCTCTGGAAGATATTAAATAATAGAGGAATCAAGAGACTCACCATATACTGTATATTATCCGCAATTAACTTGCAACTTAGCCCCAGCAACTCCTGAAGAAAAGCTGTGTGTTGCAGTTTGCGTTTTTAAAGGCTGCTTTAAAACAAGAGAACGCTGAACTGAGCCCCAAAGTACGACCCAGCAAAAGTGTTTTTTATTCTACTGCAACTTTTAGGCAGTCCAGAAAAGTCCACTTAATCCTACTGGACACAATAAGAACAGGCGTCTTCTCTTCAGAGCCTGCGATGTTCAAGGCGCGTCGCTGCTGTCTTGTGGTGTGACAGGGACAGAGTCTCCACTGCAGTGTGTCCCCGCCTGGCCTTTGAGCTAAAACAGTCGATATTTCGTGAGTGACGGCCTTTCCTCTCGTGTTTGTGACCGAGCCCACCGATGCGCGTTTTAGGCGGCAGGTGACAGGACCGAGACCGCAGAAACAATCCCGCAGTCCCGCGCAACCAGTCAAGTGGGTGTTGAATCATCTTTGAATGGTACACGATTTCCAGCATGTCATCCAGAGAGGTGTGTCCCAGAAAGGAGTGTACCAGGGAGGCTTGTCCCAGGGGGGTGTGTCCCAGGGAGCCGTGTCCCAGGGAGGCGTGTCCCAGGGAGGCGTGTCCCAGAAAGGAGTGTACCAGGGAGGCTTGTCCCAGGGGGGTGTGTCCCAGGGAGGCGTGTCCCAGAAAGCAGTGTCCCAGGGAGGTGTGTCCCAGGGAGGCGTATCCCAGAAAGGAGTGTACCAGGGAGGCTTGTCCCAGGGAGGCATGTCCCAGAAAGGAGTGTCCCAGGGAGGCGTGTCCCAGGTAGGAGTGTCTCAGGGAGGCATGTCCCAGAGAGTTGTGTGTCCCAGGGAGGCGTGTCCCAGGGAGGTAGGGGAAGACAGTGGAAATATCAGGGCTAATATAAACCTTCTGGAGGTCACAAACAAACTGTCGTTAACTGCTCAGCAGAGACTATCCAGTTAGCTCAGGTGTGTTCACTGTGATATTTACCAGTTAGCTCAGGTGTGTTCACTGTGATATTTACCAGTTAGCTGAGGTGTGTTTACTGTGATATTTACCAGGGAAATTGATCTTTGACATTCTGCTACCGACAAAACTGAAAACGTCAGTGGACTGAACCCAGAACCGGTTCTGACACTGCTGCTTCAAACCGAGCCTCGAGGACGCCAAGATGTCCTAAAGGAGGCAGAGCAACCAGGACGTCTGGGTCCACCTCACCTAGCACATGCCCAAAAGAGCCACTCCCACAGCTCCACGGCGCCCCACGGAGGTGTGCAGGAAACACTGCTGTCATCCAGAGATTAAACCAATTATATAGACCAAAATGTGGAAGATCTCCGCCCAGATCGTGACCTTTGTCAAACGACACCATTTGTCCAACATTGTGAACTCATTTTTTTAGCTTTTTTAATACAGTAGCGAGTTCCCAGCAGCTGGTTCCATGGCTAGTGCTGAGACTCAAGGTCTCCTGTAAACAAAGATTAGAGGAAGTGAGCATGGAAATCAATGGAGGAAAATGGACGTCCACGCCTGGGCTTGGGAGCCACAGCAACCCTAATCAAACCCCTGCACTGAAGAGATAAGCCAGGCCAAGCAGGTCCAGAAGTTACCCCGTGATTTTCTGCCCTGTTATTTTCTGGCCACTGGTGAGTTTGCTTGAATGTCTTGGAGTTTTCATATAATAGCCATGTTGGCATAGTACTGAGTACATTCATTTTTATTGTATCTATTAATATCTATGAAAGTGTTGAGGCTAGGCCGATCACAGTTATTGTACACACACACACACACACACACACACACACGGTTCGTCTCAGCTTTATCGTTTGTGTTTATTTATTTTTATTTTTTTGCAGTTGCCAGTTTCGCTGATTCGCAGGCCAGTGGATTTTTCCCCCATCTGGCTCTCAGAAACGCTGTCAACTCATCTACCGATGTCTCTGCTCCACTGGGCCTTTATCCTGCCATCTCCTCCCCCTCTCCTCCCTCCTCCCCCTCTCCTCCTGCCTGCCTCCTCCCCTCCCTCTCTGCTGTCCTCCCTCTCTCTCTCTATCTCAGACAATTTCGCCAGGCCTGTCTGAGAGCCGCTGGACATAGTTAGCCTGAATGACAGGTAATGACACCCGCTGAGAGATCGCCTTTTCCCAAGGCACACCATCGTCCACATTAGGATGGCTGCATCATTGCGCTCTCTCTCTCTCTCTCTCTCTCTCTCACTCCCTCTATCTATCTATCGGTCTGTCTCCCCCTCGGTCTCTCTCCATCCCTCATTTGCTGCCAGATTGTGGTCTGATTAACAAAAAAAATAAAAAAATCAAATAAATAATCAGCTGACCAGACGAAGGGCTGTTTGACAATGTCAGAATCAGTCCTGACAAGTGGCCTGTGATGTGATGAAGAGTTGAAAAGTAAGACC
Source organism: Brachyhypopomus gauderio (assembly GCF_052324685.1). Lineage (NCBI taxonomy): Eukaryota > Metazoa > Chordata > Actinopteri > Gymnotiformes > Hypopomidae > Brachyhypopomus > Brachyhypopomus gauderio. Next base: position 20,401,646 of record NC_135226.1, read on the forward strand.
ACAGGCTGAGCACCTGCTACTGCAATCAGACAGAAAGCCAGTCCATAAATTCTTAACAAGCAATGCAAATGTCCGATCTCTCAGTCACACTGTAAAAAGCAATGGACCTGGCCATTAGACGTCCGCGCTAATGCTGTTCATATCTATGCATTATCAATATTAGATGCATACGAGTATAAAGCATAGCTACTATAGTGTTAAAGCACAAAAATATAAGACCACTATGTACATATTTTTTGCACACAGTTCGAGGAGACGATAAATGAATATAAACAGGTCATATTTTCAGAGTGGCTTCTGCTAAGCAGTCTGAAGTCAGGGTCAATTTGAATTCCCATAAGCCCAAATCCGAGGCTATTCCAGCTCTGTGCAGTAAACACTGACAAATGTCTGGGCATGAAATGAGCGCTGGTTTGTAACGCTCAATTAAGGCCAACAACAGCACAGTTGTGATTATTCCGTTGTGGCAAAATCCGAATTACGATGACCTAAAGCAAAGCCAAGCAACAGGTGAGAACATCATGGTTACAGAGGACAAGCAGAGTCTTGATATGTAGATCTCAGCGCTGTTAACTAGGCAGCATGGAGACAGGTGTGTGGTGTTAACTGGGCAGCATGGAGACAGGTGTGTGGTGTTAACTGGGCGGTGTAGAGACAGGTGTGTGGTGTTAACTGGGCGGTGTAGAGACAGGTGTGTGGTGTTAACTGGGCAGCATGGAGACAGGTGTGTGGTGTTAACTGGGCAGCATGGAGACAGGTGTGTGGTGTTAACTGGGCGGTGTAGAGACAGGTGTGTAGTGTTAACTGGGCAGTGTGGAGACAGGTGTGTGGTGTTAACTGGGCAGCATGGAGACAGGTGTGTGGTGTTAACTGGGCAGTGTGGAGACAGGTGTGTGGTGTTAACTGGGCAGTGTGGAGACAGGTGTGTGGTGTTAACTGGGCGGTGTAGAGACAGGTGTGTGGTGTTAACTGGGCAGCATGGAGACAGGTGTGTGGTGTTAACTGGCAGCATGGAGACAGGTGTGTTGTGTTAACTGGGCAGTGTGGAGACAGGTGTGTGGTGTTAACTGGGCGGTGTGGAGACAGGTGTGTGGTGTTAACTGGGCGGTGTGGAGACATGTGTGTGGTGTTAACTGGGCGGTGTAGAGACAGGTGTGTGGTGTTAACTGGGCAGTGTGGAGACAGGTGTGTGGTGTTAACTGGGCAGTGTGGAGACAGGTGTGTTGTGTTAACTGGGCAGTGTGGAGACAGGTGTGTTGTGTTAACTGGGCAGTGTGGAGACAGGTGTGTGGTGTTAACTGGGCAGCATGGAGACAGGTGTGTGGTGTTAACTGGGCGGTGTGGAGACAGGTGTGTGTTGTTAACTGGCAGTGTGGAGACAGGTGTGTGGTGTTAACTGGGCGGTGTGGAGACAGGTGTGTGGTGTTAACTGGGCGGTGTGGAGACAGGTGTGTGGTGTTAACTGGGCAGTGTGGAGACAGGTGTGTGGTGTTAACTGGGCGGTGTAGAGACAGGTGTGTGGTGTTAACTGGGCAGCATGGAGACAGGTGTGTGGTGTTAACTGGGCAGTGTGGAGACAGGTGTGTGGTGTTAACTGGGCAGCATGGAGACAGGTGTGTGGTGTTAACTGGGCGGTGTAGAGACAGGTGTGTGGTGTTAACTGGGCAGTGTGGAGACAGGTGTGTGGTGTTAACTGGGCAGTGTGGAGACAGGTGTGTGGTGTTAACTGGGCGGTGTGGAGACAGGTGTGTGGTGTTAACTGGGCGGTGTGGAGACAGGTGTGTGGTGTTAACTGGGCGGTGTGGAGACAGGTGTGTGGTGTTAACTGGGCGGTGTGGAGACAGGTGTGTGGTGTTAACTGGGCAGAGACAGGTGTGTGGTGTTAACTGGGCAGTGTGGAGACAGGTGTGTGGTGTTAACTGGGCGGTGTGGAGACAGGTGTGTGGTGTATGATTCTCCAGTTATTTCTCCTGCATTAAGGCAGCGGGGCACAGACGGCTCTGCTCAATCACCCCATGGGCAACAGATCATCAGAGGAATGAGGCTATATAAGAAACCAAAGACAAAGTTACTGAACTAAACTATGAGATGATGGAGGTGAAATTCCCTAATGGTCCACACCATGCACTGTTAGAGCATGGTGTGGACCAGAAAACGGCATATCGATACATTACATTCACCTGTTTATGGTATTTTATTTTTTTATTTAATGATATTAATTCTGCAAAAAAACTATTACTGAAAAGCAGAAATGAAGTTCAAACAATAGCAGACGATGTTGAATTTTGAGTTACGTTATAGAATTATTTATACAGTTATTTAACTATTCCATATATTTGGGACGATTGTGACAAGCGGCACTATATGTGTTGTGGTCTGAGGTCTCCGTGTCCATCAGGTCCACAGCATGCCAGGCTGGGCGCTGAGATGCAGCGTGTACTGGGTCTCTTTAGGCCACTGGACCTCCAGGGCCCAACTGAACAGAGACGAGATTCAAAGATGCCAAGAACCAGGTCCTCACGGCATAGTACTGGCACCTCCGCACCACACACACACACACACACACACACACACACACACACACACACACACACACACCGCGGCTGCCTTTCACCTTGTAAGACCATTTCTTGTCCCTGACGAGGCCATATAAAAAATACTTAATTTTATCTCTTTGCCCCTTAACCTAAGCATAGAGTTATTTGTGACTACGAGAATGTAAAGTCCAGGTCAGGAGGCCGTTCTCCACCGCATGTGACGATAACGGTGAAGAGAAGCGCCCATGCGGTGAACTGAAAGGATGTCTGATAGAGTGACACACAAGGTCTCTGCACACTCGCTCGCCACAGAGAAATCACATTCAAGGAGATGTGGTGAGAGGCCTGACTGCGGCTGTCGTGCCTGTGTAGCGATCGCAGATAAACGGATGCGGCCGGAGGGAGTCGCCCGGTGCGGCCGGCCGGAACGTCCCTTCCTTGCCCGCATCGACGTCCAGGCCATGCTGGGGTGCTTGCAGAGAGCCAAAGACCACGATGGAAGCAGAGATGGTTTATCTATATTCATGAGCAAACTTTCATGTATTTTGTAGCAGCACAGAACTTAAACTACATAACGCTTACTATTGAAAAGGCATTTTAGAGGCAAAAATGTCCAGCAGGGAAAAACAGCTATTGAAAGACAAGTGTTCATTCATCACATGGGGCAACAAAAACACTGGCATCAATGTAGAACAACTTTAAAATGTATATATGTGATACTGAATGGTAGAGGGGTTGAGAGGGTTTGGTGATGTCCATGGTGAATTCAGCAGTATTAACTGGTCCATAGCAGAATGAACGACACCGCATGAAGTATTCATGGATACACGCGTAAAAGAAAACCCAGAAGCGGGCTAGACTCGGTTTACCGGCTGAATGGAACTGCAAGATATCAGCTTCTCCAGGATGGAGGTACAGACCGCACAGGAAAGGGTGTGCAGCTAAAGCACATGCCCTTGCAGGCAAGAACAGTGACGTCTGGTGCATCAGGTCAGGAGACACAATGTTAGGAAGATAAAGTATGGTTAATTTGAGGGTAATGAACAACAAAGACAGAAGCAGTCGAGTGGAGAGACACAGGACGAGACACTCCAGGAGGACGCCACCGGTCTTCACGCAGATCTCCTGGGAAATGGCACATCTATGCAAATATTTTCAATCTGTTGGCTGTTACCTCCACAAATCTTTAGTTTTTGTTTTTGATGTATTTCTTCAGCTAGTCAGGAGGTAATATTAGAACATCAACAACATGTACTGGTATAGCTGCAGGTCTGCACAGGCTACAGAAGGTGTGACACTGGCTGCCCGAGGCTACACGGTTTCTGTTGCTTTCATTACTTTTGGTCCTGTTGGGTTCTGTTACCCCATTCTGTAGTTCAGTGCTCTTCTGGCAACACTATTTAAGACATTTGTTTATGTTTTAGCTGCAGGCTTTGATTAACAGAGCACTGACAGACTAATTTAATATTGGTATACTTGGGAGTATCTCCATTAGCACACAGTGTGTGTGGGTGTTTATCAGGAGCTCAGTGGCGGGGTTGACTGGTGCTTTCAGCTTTTCTCAACTGCTTTTCTGCTTCTCGTGATGATTTTCCCGGGACATCTTTAGCAGATACTATGATCACGTGTTTGATCTTTTTTTTCTCATAAATACTTATTAGCCACCTTTTAAAAGAATTAGCCTGCAGGGAAACTGGATTTAGAGTTTAGTTTTGTGATCATGGAGAGTAAGAGTGTTCATTTATGATGTGTTATTTGTATTTTACTTGAAATAAGAAACGTGCTTTTCTGTAAGATGTTAGATCTGTCTCCTGAACACTCTATGTCTCTGTCTGCATCTGAATACTACCTGTGTTACAGAAATGAATACAGTTATTACTGTAATACAGTAATACAGGTAGTACTGTAATACAGTTCAAACAGATAATATTTCTTTACCTGTAGTACCGGTAGATTTTATTAATTTAAAGTGACTATTAAATGAAAGTGTAACTTTCATTTGTGATAAATGTATAAATGTTTGGTTAAAAAAAAAAAGTTTGGTTAAATCAAACAAAATCTTTTTGACCTGAGAGACTAAATGGGCTGACTAGAAGTACAATCCCTCCTCCAAAGACCCTTTACTACACACCCATTACAAGACACAACATTCAACACCACAGCAAAAGTCCCCATTTACTCATTCATCTAAAATATGTCATTCAAATTGATATTCAATATTTTTAAATGCTTTATTTTCAAGTGAAACAAATGTTTTTGTTTCCTCGCATTTCTAAATGCCTCAAATGAAACTGAAATATCCATCTGTTCACTTCTCCAACTGTTGCGACACTAGTGTGTTTCATTCAAACGGTCAGAGAGATGCTCCTCACTGTTGGCCTCTGTGAAGTTATCAGGAGACAACATCTCAGCCACTACGTCCTCCACGCAGTTTGAACTGTGGTGAAGGTCTCAGTGCTGAACATTCTTCACATTTCTGTAATAACGCCAAAGGAGTGTAGTTCTGCACGGCACGACGTTCTCAGCATTATTACTATTCCAGTAACTGAACACAGGGCAGCCAAGTTTAAAATTTCAGTAAATGAACAATTTCAGCTTCTAGATTACGCATAGTGATTATATACGATTGTGATAATTCAGTACAGAAACTGGACACAATTCGTCAACATGTCTCTCTTGTAAATGAGACGCCAAGTCTCAATGGGACTACCTGTATAAATAAAGGTCTAAATAAATAAAAAAACATTAAAAATAGACATAATTAATTGAACAAGATATGATGGAGGGAGGTATGTGAAATAAGACGACCAAATATATGCCTCTATATATAATGAGCTGCAGACATATTTCCCATATTTTCATTTAAATCACTAGAATTTCAAAATGATGTTGACAGTAGGAGCATTTATGGAAGATAACATCCTGCAAATATCCTGCCGACGTTTTCTGGTTCTCACAGTGATTCAGTGTTCTGGGGTGGACGTTACTCTGATGTACGAGGGTCTGCACTTCCAGTGATGAAAGACTACACTTTTCCCTGACCGACAGAGTATATATCGATTCTTTTCTTGTTTAGCCAAACTTTTTTTTTCCATCAGTTATGAAGACTGACATGTTTCCTATACTTGTATCATGATAATGTCTTTTGCTTGGAGAGTTTACTCGTTTACTTCTCAAGAAACAGCTCCTCAAGTTAAAAGGTGGAAGTTTGACGTTTACCTTCTACATAGTGAGACGTTTAAGTTCCAACAGTTTTTACTTATTAATTCAAAAGTGGCTGATAATGCTTGAATACTAGGAGAGGTGATTAAATGTTACATTCAGAGCGTACGTCTCTTCTGACTGTCTCCTCTGCAGTAACGATGTACCATAATTAGAAAGAAGGATTTCAGTGCCTGATGAGGATAAGAAAAAAATGTTTTGAAGGGAGCACAAAGAAAGCAGTCACGGCATAAAGTAAATGAGACGCCTTATCTTCACTGGGAGATCATTCTCCATCTCACAAAAAGAGACATCCATGCTCCACGAACGCAGCTGTCCCTGTTCGCTCTCCTGAAGTCCTGAAGACCGCTGCCCTTTAACCCCGTGTCCGATAACGCAGGTGGGGTCACAGTTCAAACTGAAGAGATTAACGAGACTTTTTGTGAATTTGACTGCCGTTGGTTTCCCCCAGAGCGGCCCAACAGGAACGGTGGACCGACCCTGGGGGAGGAAGTGCTGGCTTTGTTGGGTAAAGCCCATTAGCCTCAAACATCAACTCAGCTGGCTGCAGGTGTTCAGATACCCACACAAACTGTACAGTCACTGCTTGAATATGTGTCCTCTAGGAGGCAGAGGGGGGTAGAGGGGGTAGAGGGGGGCAGGTAGGGGGGTAGAGGGGGGCAGGTAGGGGGTAGAGGGGGTAAAGGGGGGTAGAGGGGGGCAGGTAGGGGGTAGAGGGGGTAGAGGGGGTAGAGGGGGGCAGGTAGGGGGCAGAGGGGATAGGTAGGGGGGTAGAGGGGGGCAGGTAGGGGGTAGAGGGGGTAAAGGGGGGTAGAGGGGGGCAGGTAGGGGGTAGAGGGGGTAGGTAGGGGGGTAGAGGGGGGCAGAGGGGTAGATTCTTTATAATTGTGGACAGTCAACAGTCAGTCTGATCACACCAGGAGTCTGATCACAACAGCCAGTCTGATCACAAAATCAGCCTAATCACAACAGCAGCCTAATAGCAGTCTAATCACAGTAGTCAGTCCTATCACAATAGTGGTCTAGTCAAGGCAGCTGGTCTAATCACAATGGCCATCAGTCTGATCACAATGGTCAGCTGTCTAACCATCATAACTGGTCTCGTCATAATGGCTCATCACAATAGCTGGACTAATCACAATAGCCAGCAGTCTAATCACAACACCCAGTCTAATCACAATGGTCAACGGTCTAATCACAATGTCCACCTGTCTAATCAGAATAGCTGTTCTAATCACAATGGCTGGTCTAATAATAACTAAGTCTAATAATAATAAGTCTAATGACAATAGCAAGTTAATATTATTAAAATAGATTACATCAGATCAGATGAAAGCATTAATGTATTCCTCTCAGAATTGCGTTCGTGCAGGTTGGATGCAATTTTGGATCCTGTATCTCAGCTCTCTCTCTCGTGATTCTGAAAGGCCAAGACTACAATCAGACACTACATTAGACCCTGTCCTGCTATAAGACTACAATCAGACACTACATTAGACAGTCCCTGTCCTGCTATAAGACTACAATCAGACACTACATTAGACCCTGTCCTGCTATAAGACTACAATCAGACACTACATTAGACCCTGTCCTGCTATAAGACTACAATCAGACACTACATTAGACCCTGTCCTGCTATAAGACTACAATCAGACACTACATTAGACCCTGTCCTGCTATAAGACTACAATCAGACACTACATTAGACAGTCCCTGTCCTGCTATAAGACTACAATCAGACACTACATTAGACAGTCCCTGTCCTGCTATAAGACTACAATCAGACACTACATTAGACCCTGTCCTGCTATAAGACTACAATCAGACACTACATTAGACAGTCCCTGTCCTGCTATAACCATCATTCCAGGACTGCTGAATCCCTGTCCTACTACAATAATTCAACTTCCACTTCAATTTTAACCACCACAATTCTCAGACATACTCTTAATGCCTTTTTGCAATAATCTCTTTTTCCCACTTTTACCTGAAATGATCCCATCCAGACATTCATGGGTGTTAGGGGTGCAGAGAGATTGCCACTTCAGAACTTTAGCGTTGTTTGTAGCATTATAGCATTTGACCTGCGTCCTCCTGGGCGTTCGTGTCATTCCCCTGATTTAAACCGGATTAAAGGATGAAGGCACTTGTTCAGCAGGTCAGTGGGATAGTTCAGCTCCTGCCCTCATCCCCTACTCGCTGTGCAAAAGACCAGCACCAAGCTGAAGTAGAACACATCTTTACATCTTTTAAAAAATGCATCTAAAGCACTTCTATCACCAAACCGTTCTTTCATTCCCTTACACATCTCACAAACAAAACCCTGCAGTGCGGAGGGCATTCAGGCGGTAATCAGCATTCAGACAGCTGTTGGTATGCATCTGTGTTCAGAGAGAAGTTCTAAAAACTCACAGAGTCAAAGTCACGGTCAAGCCTCTTTGTGTCAGAGCCCGTTTTATTCAGCCTGCTGACCCGTGCTCTTGCGTGCTGCCTGGCCTGTGTGCACATCGTTTATCCAAACAAGTCGTCCAAGACGAAGTCGTCAATGCCAGGGGACGAAGTTTATTAATCTTCCGTTCAAAAGGGGAATTGTAATGAAATGAAAAGAGTCTCTGTAGTCTAGATCTGGAATAATGGTAAAATTACAGGACATGAAATTATATTACATAAAATGAAACCAAATAGCAAAGGAAGGTTTTTCCAGAGTTGGTCGAAGCACTGACAAAGAAGTTTGTCAAAAAAAAAAAACAAAACATGGATGACTTATGAACAGGTTAAAGTCAACTTCCACATTTAACAAAAAATAGCTCATAAATGCATTTCATTTTCTGACACGGACGCTGAAGCCCAGACAATAATTGGCACTGTGAGCAAAGCAGGATGTATAAAACTTATACAGCCCTGCCAGTACTGTTATATTCTTATATCTACACCTCTGCATGCTTTTATCACAGTGTCTAGTCAACTGCAACTATCTCTACGCTAGCCATGGTAGCTAGCCACGGTAGCTAGCCACAGTCTTCTCCTCTTACTCCTAACTCTCATCACTAATCTACCATTAAAGGAAATATAAAATACCCAAAAAGTCATTTGCTTTGCATAAAATTTCACACCACACATCTTCTCTCTCCAACGGCTTCCAGAAGCCGCACTGAAACACTACTTCACTACTGCTTCATCTCGAACAGGAAAGACGAGCTGAAAACAGCTTCGTGAGACTGTCCTTAAAAGACAATATCAGAGAGGGCTGGCGCTATTGTAAATCCCCGGTGGCTTCCCCCAGCCATAGTAAATGATTTGGTGCTTTTGAACAAGGAGGAGCATTGATCCCTACAGAATGTCCAAAGTCAATTACTCAGATGGAGCAAAGTGGCACGCTGTCAGTTCTTCAATAAACATGAGCATAATGAAAATGTGAGTGCAATAGAATTTACAGTCAATTCTGCGGCCATTACACTGACACTTTTACAGCCAACCGCTAAGGCCTTCTTTAGCAGCATGTGTGTGTGTGTGTGTGTGTGTGTGTGTGTGTGTGTGTGTGTGTGTGTAAGCCCAGAGTGGTTCAGGTAAAGATAGGGTACTTTTCTTGTACTAAAGCCCATCAAAATGAGAAGGAGTGCAAAGCCATCTCTCCTAAGAAAGACTCGGCTTGTGCTTATTTATTCTGCTTGATCTCCCAGCCCTGTATGATGAGCTGTGTCCCATGGGAGTTGGAGCAACCGGGCCCCTCCACCCACCTGGGCCTGCCTAGCCCGGCTATTTCAACATGATGTGTTCCACGCGAAAAGCCAGGCAGTCACATTTACGCATGGCAGCTTGGCCAGTGGGTGGCGCTGTTGGTTGCCGCAGGTGTGTAGGTGTGTGTGTGTGTGTGTGTGTTGGGGGTGAAGTAGCCAGCGCTTTTAAGTAGGCTTCAAAACACACAGCAAAGCCGAGTCCCCCTGTCTCATTAAACAGTGTGAGGGGACGCGTCCCTGGACACGTGGGGAGACACTTTTTGTTTCTCTTTGTTTGGAGTTTGTCTTCGTGGACTTTTGAGGGGAGGGGCTAAAGAATGACGGGACTGGCAGAAAACGGCGTTCGTTCGCCAATTACCGGTACCACCCTGGTGAGGCGGGAGTCACCGGGCCGCCGGCACTGCCCAGCAGGGTCGTCTGCACCGCCCAGCAGGGCCGCCGGCACCGCCCAGTGGCTGCAACACTGCCGGCTGCTTAATAATAGATGCGCAAATGCGGAACGTGATTGGTGCAGATAGCAGCCTGGACACAGCAGTGTGTCCCCAGAGCAGCTGGAGAACGAAACATCGCTCACACACTGCAGCTGTAGTTGTTCTGCAGACAAAACACTCACTCACACACACACACACACACACACACACACACACACACAAAACATACGCACACACACACACACACAAAACATACGCACACACACACACAAAACATACGCACACACACACACACACACACACACAAAACATACGCACACACACACACAAAACATACGCACACACACACACACATGCACACACTCACAACAAACACACACACACATTCCATACACACGCACACACTCACAACAAACACACACACACACACAAACACACATACACACACACTCTATACACATACACATACAAAACACACACACACGCAACACAGCCTTCCAAAACAGCGTGTTAAAACACATGAGCAACCCACACAAAAACACACACATGCATGCAACAAAATCCCAGCCTCCCAATACAGTGTGTTATCTACACCAGCACACTACACACACACACACACACACACACACACACACACACACACACACACACACACACACACTCACAATATGCATACCCCCTGCTGTTCCATCATCCAGAACTAGGCTTACACTGCTCAGTGGCAGTAAATTGCAGAGGGGACATTTCATTCCAAGAGAGGTTTGGCCTAGCCACAGTTAGCTACACTCTCTCTCTCTTTACCTGACACTGAAGTTCACTATAGAAATGCAGTGAGATCAAAGAGCTCACATAATTTCATTAATGACACAGAAGATGAAGAAGGTTCTGGTAAACACACACACACACACACACACACACACACACACTGAACAACATTTGGAATGGATTTGAAGTTCACATTCAATTAACGTGCTAACAGTATCATGCCACACCGAGGCTATTGTCATCAGTGCTCCATTGACATTAGCACTCTCTACGAGAGCAAAATTGACATCCATAATTTTGGATTAATGCTGAAACTTAAGTGCCCTTGTGGAAAAAACAGAATACTCACTGGTATTTAGTGTGGTAATGAAAACGTACAGCAGAGTTCGTAGTCCTGTCATTTAAACCATAGCCTTTCAGAGAAACTCATGTTTAGCCACTGTTGGCCCAAAATATCTTGTACGATGAAGTGCACATTAAGTCAGGATCATAATACTTTACTGGCTGTGAATGAGCCAAGGAACGCCAGAAACAAATTAATGAGATATGTAGAGTCATCATTTATTCATTTTAAATATAAAATAAAGTATCAATTTGATTTAAAAATGAAATCAAAGTACTGTTTCCTCATTATGTATTGCGATAATTATTCATAAATAAAGTCCTCGGATACAGCATGTTTTCACGAGTGTTTTTTGTTGCTACCAAAGCATTATTACTTAGGTAGCAAATGAACACTATTAACTGAGTCAATGCATTGGGTCTAATTAAATACATTCATTTGATTGGTACTTAGTTACAGAAACAGAAGAAAACAAGGCCAGTCTTGTGTTCTAAGTTCTGACGACTAAAACGGGAGTTAATTGCAGATTCAGGCAATGCGCTTGTACACCAGATCTGAGGAACCCCAGGTTTCCATTAACACTCACAAGGTTCACTCAGTCCCAGTGCAGTTCAGCCTGTTTCTATCTCATTACATTTGAGCTTTACAAACACAGTCCAGCTTTGCACAGCCCTAATTCAACTTTACCCAATAGTTCAACTTTACACGATACAGTTCAACTTCACCAAATACAATTCAGCTTTACCTAGAACCAGTATGGTTCAGTTTGACCCAGTACAGTTCAGCTTTACCCAGTCTCATTACAGCTCAGGTCTCCTGGTACACTGGCGGTACCAGACACACCTTCTCCTCGCCCTGGGGGGACTCACCTATTCTGAAGGACAGTGGGCCACTGGTGGAGCTTCTCACCCACATGGCTAAGAAGAGCAGAGGTGCCCAGGGTGCGAGCATCTTCTATACCTCCTCATGGGTCCTGCCCTGGGGCTGCCCCTCCACACAGCCACCTGGAGAAAACACAGAGAAACCTCAGCTAGGGCAGCATGTTAGCTACAGCAGCGATAAGCCGCACCGCATGACGGATGGGGAGAGGTGTGGTCGTCTCCACACCACATGACGGCTCTGGGGGGGTGTGGCCATCTCCGCACCACATGACGGCTGGGGAGAGGTGTGACCATCTACACACCATGACGGCCCTGGGGAGGGGGGAGGCGTGGCCATCTCCACACCACATGACGGCTTGGGGGGGGGGCGTGGCCATCTCCACACCGCCAGTTACAGTTTTCTCAGGCATAATTTCCCTCCAATTAAGGGGGAGATTTAGCTTGATTCTATTTTACGAACATGTTTTATTAATGTATTAATGAGTTTATTTTTAGGTGCTCTTTGTTTAGAGGTTACTGTAAGATCACACATGCTTACCGGTGAGCATTAATTAAAGCACATGCTACTCAATAATAACCCAACCACATTCACATTTTTCTCCATCCAAATACATATGGACTTGCAATGCTCCGATTCCGTGTGTCTTCACACCAAGGTAACTAAAGATAAAAGATACAGCATAAGTCATTTAAGAGTCAATTATTTCATTAATTATTAATCTTGCCATGACAATGGAACTGAATTAATTATTTAGACAACTCTAGTATAACATGAAAAACAAGCTCATTATAATCTTTGAAGATGCTGATTGGTATTGTAATTGATGCAGTGCTACAGGCGGATCATAAAGCACACAGCAGAGATCATAGATCACGCTGACAGCCAGATTATATCTGAGATCACGTTCACAGCTTCCGTCAACAAACACACATTACATTATAAAACACATTTTAAGATGTTCTTTTCTTTGTTTCACAGACATTAGCTTTTAAATTGAGACAGATTTAAATTGATTCAGTCAATGCAATCCTGAGAAGTAATATCCCAGTTCCCCCAGTGTGACCAGTAGCCAGTGAAGAATGAAATGGACAGTTGGTCTCATTTAATTTAAATGACAAACATTCATCTGGAGTAGTATATTTAATCCATAATCCTCCCCCTCTCTGTCCTCTTGTTCACTGGACCTTATCTTCACGTGCTTATATGAGGGAAAGTGTCAGGCAGTCAGACGTGGCTTCAGTACCTTTCATTAAAATCCAAGCTTCCAGAAACATGTAGATACATTATCACAGCAGGAACAGGACAATTAGAAACCATACACAGACCCAGATCAATTCACTCAAATGCAATTACAGAAATCACAGCATGCTCTGTGCACGGTAGCAGACGTTCGGTGGAATACCAAATTGGCCGAGTCAATATTCACCAGTCAATAGCCATCAGTGAGAGATTTCATAGCTTCAGGTGTCTTAAAATGAGACAAAGAAAAAACACAGGTCTTAATATCATAAATATATGATCCATCATCGTTACACACAATGCCATTAATATGATGTTTCTTTCAGAACCTCACTTCCCCCAGAACAGTCAGCTTAAAAAAACAACAACAACCTAGACGGGTCCAGATGTGTGTCTGTGCTGGTTCTGCAGGGTTCGACACGGGGACAGTCGCTCTAAGTGTCACACGGCCCCCTTTAAACCAAACCGGACTGGAAGAATCCTGCAATAACCAGTTTGAAAACCAACTCAACCATTTCCCCAGATTTGTAGTTGTAGGTTTCTGCTCGGAGGAAACAAGCTCCTATTTAAGTGGTGACAGGCAATTAAAAATGTGCTACAGCGCCTGCGACCGCAACGGTGCACCGTGATGGACGACGTGAATGGTGAACCCACAATACATTGTAGCTTTTCTTCTGTAAAGGGAGTGGAGGTGGTTCTCCAGTTCCGTCGTTTTTGAAGCACCCGGTCTGGAAGATCTGGTGGAGGCAGGAAGAGGCATGCCGGGTGGGCCGGGGGGCGTGGCCGGGTGGGCCGGGGGGCGTGGCATGCGGAGCCCTGGAGGTGCCAGTCACCAGTGCTGTTCACCTTGGGCAGGAAGGTCATTTGGATTCCTCACCCTCGATTACACGGGGAGATGTGGGAGCGATTTCCTTTACACTCTCACATAAACACGCGTGCACGCACCCGTGCACACGCCTTCTTTACAGTTTCACATTCTCTCGTGACACAGTGTGAGGGTCGTTGCACACGCTCAATAGACAGATGTTCCAGGAAGCACTCAGGAATTTCCACGCGTAACCGATTTACACATTTACACAAGCAGCCGCAGGTCAACTGCAGCTTTTCCTTAGTACACGTACACGTTCTGCTATATGGCAAGACCAAACATGAGTTCAGGATGAGACCAAGCATGAGACTAGAATGAGACTAAGCATACACAATTTTAGAGAAAACACAGTAAGAATCTTCAGTCCAAGTGACTGGGAACACCGTCATATAATTTAGCCTAAACATGAATTAATTTTGGACAAGACCTTACAAAACCCACGCACCATGAAGGTATAATACAAAGAGATTTTAGTTCTGTTTGTATCCGGTGTGCTGAGCCCGAGAGCAAATTCGGAGACTAATGATGATGGCAAGTATTTATCTGGTGCTTTTCATATATTTCAAAAGCAGCTGTGAAATGGTTAAAGGCCAAAGACATGTGGCCACGTCCCACGTTCGGTGAGGTAGAAAAGCACAGAAGGACACGTGGCATTGTAGCGCCAAAGGACAGCAGAAGAGCCATTAAGTCAGTTCATTATGGGTCATCACGACGAGAGCTTTCAAGTCAATTTAAAAGTGCTTAAGAGTCATTTCCAAACTCCAGTTCTTCAATGCCACACTTTTTCCATTTTCCACAACTCCAATACACCAAATTTAAAAAGGCGGCACAATCATATTTGCATATATTTACAATCAAATGTCAAATTTCCTTTCGTATGGTGCGTTCTCCGTTATCGTCCTGTTCTTGCTCTCTTTTCCTCAATGTGCTATTTTTTAAATAAATGATTCTGAAGGATTCTCTCCACATTAATTTCTGGATACTATACTGCATACTATGGGGACCGGTATGCAGTATACAGTATGCATAGAGTAGTATGCAATGTCAGGCTATTTTGAACACAGGCACACTTGGCCTATATATCTGATCACCCATGATCTTTGAAATCCATGAAGAAAATGTTTGAATTGATGCTCTGATATATATTAAAATGCCTGTGAGATTTTTTATGTAGTGAAAGGGTTTTAAAAAAAAACGCAGATCAAAATCTCCTGCTATATATTTTATACTGCACACTATATAGTATTTACGGTACTGTGCACTTGATACTGGTCTACACAGTAGTATGCAGTATAGTATCTAGTATGTGACAAACACAAATCGTACTACGAGGTCACGTGAACGTACGAAGATTCCCTCCACTGGGGAAAGATTTTCCGCCACCATTGCAAGGTGACATACATCATGAAGAGAGTTCTTGTTGGTACTGGAATATTTAACAGAAGTAATACATTATATCCACGTGTCTTTTCTGTACTGGAAAAATTGTACTGTATTTTGGGTGCATATTGCACATAGCATATTGATTTGTATGCGAGTTGTATACAGAAGGTTATTTTGAAAACAGCCAATATTTTGCAGTGATTTATCAAAATTGACATCCAACACCAGTTAGCTAGCTAACTAAAAGATATTCAAATATTGCTCCTGCTAATCAAATAAATGAAATCATTATTTTAGCTCATTTTCCTTTTATTTGACATTTGACAAAACAGATGAAGAATAATTGCACATAAAATCATGCACTTAATCATTATAATCACACTTGAAAACTGTTGTCACTCACCATGTTGGTTTGTCTTCAGAAACATGCCATGGCATTGAAATCAAGGGATTGAATAGTGACTCAATGAATCCATTGTTTGCACACTGACAATTTACACCTGTGACTTTGTGATCCAGTCACCTTTAAATTTCTAAATGTGAATACTAAGATTTTGCACCCTGTACTCTCAAAGTCCCCTTTTTCGAACACCATTTAGTACAAAATTATGTGATTTTTGTAAAAAAAAAAAAAAACATTTTGAAAAAAAGAAAAGCCACCTGATCCTGTCCAACGGTATATCTCCTCCTCTCTAACAATGATTGGTCCTCAACACATGCACCCATTCTACTGACTGACGTTTTTCTTTAAAAGGCACGTTTTGGGTTTGTTTGGATGGAGAATGACGGCAGTAAGTAGAAGAAGATGAGGAGGTAGAGAACTTCAGCTGGATCTCAGTGTCACAAACCTTTGCCCTAAGAAACAGCAATGTAGGTGTTACAGAGAAAGACACTATAAACACACACACAGTTTGGAGTTAGAGCTGTGCTGCTCTGGCACGATTTAGATGTTCTGAGGTCATCAGCTCAACACAACCATCCAGTTCCCATTTCGGAGGAAATTTCAAATGTTACATTTTTATGTAACTGGCCGTATTTGGCTTAACAGACATACCAGTGGACTCACAACTGGGATTAGTTCATCATCTGCCTCCTGGTGTTGGTGATTCACTCACACACACACACACACACACACACACACACACACACACACACACACACACACACACACACACACACATGCATATATATATATATATATATATATATATATCATTTTTCATTTACATGCTGATTATGATGGATTCACATGTAAAATCTAACATTTGCACAGCGGTAAGTTGTCCGTGGTGCAATTATTATCCTCATGGTAACTATATGAACAAGAATGAAACACTGAGCTGCATTTTGACCACAACAACGCAGTTACCGTCAGGGTTTATGAATTTGACCACGTGAGGTGTGAAGGTGAAAGGAGACACACCTAAAACTTTTTCACCAACACTTTGTTTTACATCTTTAAACATCCCCCCATAAGCCACTTTCATAAGTTCAATGTAGTGTATAAGCACATTTGACAATAGGCTAAATTAGGCATGGAGGAATACATCAGGCTGTGTGATGGCTCTATAACCTGTAAGACTTATCCTTCAGATTATTAACAGAAGGATTATAGATTAGCATTAACACCATCAGCATCCCCATCATATTTCAGTGAATGAACACAAAAACCAACACTGTCACACAAAGGGAAAAAATTAGTCATACATATTTTTTGTCATAATTATTACAAGTGTTCATCAAAACACATTAGCGCACATGTCAATCAAAGAGGAACTCGACTGGTGGATCAATCACAAATGACATGACGTTCAGGATTAATAAAACCACACCAGAAGAATGCAGTAAGAAAAGTGAACTTGACATTATTAAATTCAGCCAACTGCCTTCAGCTGTCTCAACATAAATGTTTTAGTCTTTTTTCCCCTCAGATTTTTCCCAGCAGAGCAACAGCTCTGAGCAATCACCTGAGTGATAACCTCCATCCTGCTCTGAACCGTGGGTCTGAGCTAACGAGGTGAGTGCCGTATCTCTTCCTGCTTAATCGGAAGCAATTAATAATTCTGTTACTGGGTCTGGACCCATATTCAGAGCATATTAGTAAAAAATGACTCATTTTGTCAATGATATGTCAATGAGTGTTAACACATTCTTCACATCCTAGTACAATGGCTATAGACCACAACCTAAAACACATTTTAAATACTTTTATTTCCCCCAAAATGAGACGTAATGCAGCCATGTGTTACAGCTCACTTATTCACTTATTAAAGCCCTCTGTTAAATCAGTACTGCAGAGGCCAGCATTGTGACATCAGTACTACAGAGGCCAGCATTGTGACATCAGTACTACAGAGGCCAGCATTGTGACATCAGTACTACAGAGGCCAACATTGTGACATCAGTACTACAGAGGCCAGCACTGTGACATCAGTACTACAGAGGCCAGCATTGTGACATCAGTACTACAGAGGCCAGCACTGTGACATCAGTACTACAGAGGCCAGCACTGTGACATCAGTACTACAGAGGCCAGCACTGTGACATCAGTACTACAGAGGCCAGCACTGTGACATCAGTACTACAGAGGCCAACATTGTGACATCAGTACTACAGAGTCCAGCATTGTGACATCAGTACTACAGAGGCCAGCACTGTGACATCAGTACTACAGAGGCCAGCACTGTGACATCAGTACTACAGAGGCCAACATTGTGACATCAGTACTACAGAGTCCAGCATTGTGACATCAGTACTACAGAGGCCAGCACTGTGACATCAGTACTACAGAGGCCAACATTGCGACATCAGTACTACAGAGTCCAGCATTGTGAAATCAGTACTACAGAGGCCAACATTGTGACATCAGTAATACAGAGGCCACCATTGTGGCATCAGTACTACAGAGGCCAGCATTGTGACATCAGTAATACAGAGGCAAGCACTGTGACATCAGTACTACAGAGGCCACCATTGTGGCATCAGTACTACAGAGGCCTATACTGCGATACTGACTAACAAATTATATACTGTGCAACCCCAAAACAATAGTTATATTTGGGAACTAAAGTACATTTCAAGGGATTGTTTTTCACTGTTATCACTGAAAAAACCACATAAACTTTGCTATAGATAGGATCTGAGATCTTTTACCTTTTAAAATATCTTCTGCAATATGAGTCAGACAGAAAATGACTGAGGTGTTGCACAAGCAGTAGCATGAACTGGAGCATCTTCTACTAGACCATCCTGATGCAGTATGTGGGAGGAGGTTAAAACCAGGTTTACACACAGTCCAATAACGGCTAGCCCAAGATCCTTTCATCTCTGAAAAGATGCCACGTTCTTCAGCAGCTGTAAATTAAGGCTCTCACACCACTTCACACTCTCACACCTGAGGTGGCACAAATTCAGCAGCCTGCCAGCAGAAATTAATGCCTGAAAATACTAAGGAAAGCTGCATCTTGAACAAGGAATGGATCGGGTGGAACCACATGTTTATTCTGTGGACCTTTGCTGGGCAGCACTGAGATACCTGTGTGCTCACTGCATTCCACATCAGGTTCACAAAGGAGGGTGAGTCTTGTTTGGAGATCGGGAGCCCTGATCATCCTGTTAGCAGAAGGTCGGCAGTGGGTCAGTGCGTCTGTACAACACCACAGGCGCTCTGAACTCCCACTGACATGTTAGACTGCTCCTTTTCACGACAGGTACTGAATAAGATTAAGAAAAGACTCAGCAGTAAATCTAACATGCTGAACCGATTCAAAGTAAAGAATCAGACCTTATTAAAATGGCCATGATAGTGTTGAAAACGTTACCACTCTGCTGATTCTCATTGGGTTCTAACATAATCCAGTGGGGTCACAGTCTAATCCCTCAAGAACAAATCTCCTTCTCAAAATCAGGAATCTCACAGTACAGTCAGGTGTGTCTTCAGATGTTCTACAGGGAGGGAAATGTCACAAGTCGTGTTTTCTATCAGGCTTTATTGGATTTGTGTGTGCAGAGGTTTTCAAGTGATCGGGATGTACTCCAGAAATGGCAAGTTGTTCCAACAACTGACCGCGACATTAAAACTGCATCTATTCCAAACAGGTTCTGAGCACACATAAAAGACACACGTGCCCAGACTGTACATTTGCCATTTCTGAAAAGAAGATTTATGGAGTTTTTTTTTTTTTTTTTGTAAGCCTTTAAACGATTATGCCCGTTGGACTGTTTAAGACCGGTGAGGAGCTGCAGTGGAGTGGAACATTTCTCAATTCAAAAGCAGCTGACATTCGCAACGTGTGATTACGGGAACCAACATTTTTGTGTATTAAAAAATAATAAACTTAAACATTAAAAAGCTCCAGCCAGAAATAACTGTAATTTGTGGATCGTTTTTTGGTGGCAAAACTGTAACAGTGAGGGAGGCAGGCATGACGATGAAGTATCGCTAGAACACACGGACGTTTAATCCACACGGACGTTTAAGTCCAGCGCAACGTACTTTGACATTAAACACAAAACGCACATAAGCCGAGCCACAGGTGAGACCAACGAACACACTCACGAACGACCCACACCCACTGAAATACAAATACGGACATAACCAGAAGCAGACGACAGAAACACAAGCCCAAAAGGAGGGGTCCGGACCTGCTCCGTGACAAGAACCAACATAACCATTAACCATTCTAGTAACGTGAAGCCCTGGCAAAAACTGGAAGTGCATTTAAAATGTTCCCCACTAGTAAATGCAATGCTAATCCCAGGGTGCTTGTGGCACTGGTAAACGCAGTGCTAATCCCAGGTGCTTGTAGCTCTGGTAAACACAGTGCTAATCCCAGGTGCTTGTAGCTCTGGTAAACACAGTGCTAATCCCAGGGTGCTTGTGGCACTGGTAAATGCAGTGCTAATCCCAGGTGCTTGTAGCTCTGGTAAACGCAGTGCTAATCCCAGGTGCTTGTAGCTCTGGTAAATGCAGTGCTAATCCCAGGGTGCTTGTGGCACTAGTAAACGCAATGCTAATCCCAGGTGCTTGTAGCTCTGGTAAACGCAGTGCTAATCCCAGGGTGCTTGTGGCACTAGTAAACGCAGTGCTAATCCCAGGTGCTTGTAGCTCTGGTAAACGCAGTGGTAATCCCAGGGTGCTTGTGGCCCTAGTAAACGCAGTGCTAATCCCAGGGTTTGTGTGGCACTGGTAATATCAATGGTAATCCCACAGTTGGTGTGGCATTGGTGATCTGTGGTAATTCTTGGGTGGGTGTGGCTTCTTAAAGCACCTATACTACAAGTGTTCAACTCAACTCAAAGAAATGATCCAGCAGGTGATTTTCCTGCCTTAACACTAATCCTAGTAATTAAGTGTTGAGTTGACTCAGGGTTGCTTGAGCAATAACAACAACAACTTTAATTTATACAGCACCCTCCTCACACTCAAGGTTGCTTTACATCGATACGGGGGAAAAAAAACTTCAGTTGTTTACAGGAGGGAGGTGATGAACATGGAGAAGAAAATTATCTTTTCATTTGAGATTTGAAAGGAAAGAGAAGAGCAGAGATGGAGATCTTGTGGTAGGTTGTGTGTTCCATCACTTTGGAATCATGATACTGAAAGATCTACCCCCATGCTGAGATCAGTCAGACCAGCATCAGAGGACCAAAGTGTGCGTGAAGGGCAATATGGGTGTAAGAGTTCGGCTAAATGAGGTGCCAGACTGTGCAATGATGTGTATGTGAGCAGGAGGAGTTAATACTGAATGTGTTGTGGGACAGGAAACCAGTGTAACGGATGGATAACTGATGTGGGCTGGTTTTCTATAATGTAGGAGAATTCTGACAGCTGCGTTTTGGACATACTGCAGTGAGTGGATGGTTTTGGTAGGTAAGCCAATGAGGAGACAGTTGCAGTTATCAATACGGGACGTGACGAAAGAATAAACAAGAATTTCAGCATCACGTCTGGTGAGCAAAGGCCCAAGTGTTGGGCCCTCTGTTGTTTCAGAGGTGGAAGAAAGTGTTTGTACCAGTGACGTAATGTGAGGAGTTCAACTGTACACCAAGGTTCCTAACTACCTACTTATCTACCGACAAGGGTTTGATGGTGGGACCATCACGGCTGAGTCCAGGGTCAGAATGGTGAAAAAAGTGAAGAAATGTTGAAGAAGTTATGGATTTAGAAGCACTGAATAGAACTTAAGTCTTTTCAGGATTTTAATTTTGGGAAGTTAATGATTATCTACCTTTAAATATTTTGAATACAGGACAGTAACAGCGTGATGACTGTGGTGCCAATATAGATCTGTGTGATCAGCATAACGGTGGAAGTCAAGTCCATGTGTGCCAATAGCAAGGAGAGTTCTGCTCAAAAAAGGATCTCAACACATCCAGCCCGAACAGCAGAAGAGCCACATAGAAATCGACACCGCTACGAACCGGGCTGACAACAGAGGGCGCTCTTAAAGGCTTTCAAAACACATTCTCAGATATTCTGTGCAGGTTTCGAAAGCGTTGCGATCAAAGAGGGAATCTAACATGGGTCTGATGTGCAGTCAGACACTGTGGGAGGCAGAGCCTGGAGTCGCCGAAGACACACCGACTAAACCCACAAAAACCTCAACGCAGCTCAACAACATTAATATTCTTCCTGGGAAAGGCTCTCTAAACCTGCAAAATGAGAAATGTCTGTCCTAGATTTTACGCAAGCCTGTTTAATGATAAAGGAAAGAAAGTTATCAAAAACATGCCTTTTATTTTTTTCTGCTGGATCCATTGAGGAATGCAATTTTTAGACATATAAGGAATAAATTACAACCAATTTATCCACAGGCTAACCCAGGGTTGGGAGGGAAAGGGAAGATTGTTAAAAACATTTCATTTACCAAACGTGAACAGCCGATGTACCCAAATCTTTGGTTGGTGAAACAACACACAGTAATCCTAGATGGATTTTACCAGAGAGAGAGAGAGTGGTAGAGAAGGGCACCAGGCACAGGGGTATTAGGGTGGGCGGTTCTGGGGTTGGGGGTTGGGGTTGGTGGGCAGTATCAGGTAAGACGGCCCCTGCACATTCATTATCTGAGAGACACCCAGCAGCGCTGACACCCAGCACACAAACACCCAGCAGCACACAAACACCCAACACCAGTAGCACACAACACCCAACACCAGCAGCACACAAACTCCCAACAGCAGCAGCACACAAACACCCAAACACCCAGCAGCACACAAACACCCAAATACCCAGCAGCACAAAAACACACAAACACCCAGCAGCACACAAACACCCAACACCAGCAGCACACAAACACACAAACACCCAACACCAGCAGCACACAAACACACAAACACCCAGCAGCACACACACACCCAACACCAGCAGCACACAAACACCCAACACACAAACACCCAACACCAGCAGCACACAAACACCCAACACCAGCAGCACACAAACACCCAACACACAAACACCCAACACCAGCAGCACACAAACACCCAAACACCCAGCAGCACACAAACACCCAGCAGCACACAAACACCCAACACACAAACACCCAACACACAAACACCCAACACCAGCAGCACACAAACACCCAACACACAAACACCCAACACCAGCAGCACACAAACACCCAACACCAGCAGCACACAAACACCCAGCAGCACACAATCAATCAATCAATCAATCAAAGTTTATTTGTATAGCGCTTTTCACAACACATGTTGTCACAAAGCGCCTTACAGGATTTAAAAGGTTAACAATACTACGGGTCCAGAACCCTAATGAGCAAGCCAAGGGCGACAGTGGCGAGGAAAAACTCCCTAAGATAGTGGGGAATAGGAAGAAACCTCGGGAGAACCAAGACTCAAAAGGGAACCCATTCTCCATTGGGCGGCCCGTTAACACACAGATTACACAAAATACAGACAAATACACAAGTCACACACAAATCACACAATCAGACTAAGTAAAGGTAAAAATGAAAGTTCTGGGTTATGATATTGTCACTGTAAATGTCTGTTGATGAACGCCAGGCTTTCATTCCGTGTCGGAGCAGCGATGCTGGTATTGTAGGCTCCGACTGCAATGTTACTCTCCAGGTGAACCTCGGAGAAAAGATACGAGATGTAGTAAATATGTAACAGATTAATCAAAGGCCAAACTAAACAGATGAGTCTTTAATCGAGTTTTAAACATTGAGACAAACACCCAACACACAAACACCCAACACCAGTAGCACACAAACACCCAACACCAGCAGCACACAAACACCCAAACACCCGGCAGCACACAAACACACAAACACCCAACACACAAACACCCAACACCAGTAGCACACAAACACCCAACACCAGCAGCACACACACACACACCCAACACCAGCAGCACACAAACACACAAACACCCAACACCAGTAGCACACAAACACCCAACACCAGCAGCACACAAACACACAAACACCCAACACCAGCAGCACACAAACACACAAACACCCAACACCAGCAGCACACAAACACCCAAAACCAGCAGCACACAAACACCCAACACCAGTAGCACACAAACACCCAACACCAGCAGCACACACACACACACCCAACACCAGCAGCACACAGACACACAAACACCCAACACACAAACACCCAACACCAGTAGCACACAAACACCCAACACCAGCAGCACACAAACACACAAACACCCAACACCAGCAGCACACAAACACACAAACACCCAACACCAGCAGCACACACACACCCAACACCAGCAGCACACAAGCAGCTAATTGACGGGTGCCTCCCAGAGAGAGACTTGTGGCCACAGTCCCACAGTCTCCTCTCACTCATGCGCCCTCGCTGACTGCCTGTCCGACCCTGGTAGAAGCGCCTGGACTTTGATTTAGCCCACTGTGCACTCCTGACTCAAACAGCAGCACACGCCTCTTTAAAGAGCATTTAACTACAATACCAGGCCTACTAGGTTTTCCCAAGCTAGTCTCCATTTTTGGTTGTGGTGATCAATGTTAGGAGAGTTCTCTCCTGGACTGAACGTTGCTGCACACAGTACCTCTTGCAGTCAGAGCTAGATTAGAATGGGTGTATACCCAACAAAGGACTGTCTACATGCTATAAAGTCTTCTATGCTAACAGGAAAGTCAGTAAAATAAATGCATTTTCTTTTAACTATCTCGAGTTGTCTTATCTCATGTAATTAATATTGATCACTGGATTAAAAGTTAATATTAGGTAAGCATTGCAAGTTACAGTACTTTGTCAGAAAGATGTGGTCTAAGGGCTCTTTGAAATGTTCATATGCATAGAGGCAATTCTAAATGCTGATGGTCTATAATGGCTGTACGTGTTTACAGTCACCTGCATAGAGTTCTGCTCTGAATGATCCTTATATATCAAGAAACAGCTTTTTAAAGGCCAAATGCAAATGTGCCATCCTGCTGAGAAGATAATGGTAAAAGGGATAGAAAAAAAAGTGTAGTTAATTTTGCTCAAAAGAAATGAAGTCGAATCTCTGGGCTAACATTCAGAACGGACAGCTAACTTTCAGAATGGTGGGCTGAGATTCAGAACTCATCTCATTATACCTTATTGTATGCAAACAAATAGTTGAATGTTTCAGTGAATAAAAAAAAGACTAAAAATATTTGGATGTCTAAATTGTAATAATTTGGTAGATGAATAAGATAATTTAATAAACTGGAAATTCACTGACAATTACAAAGTGCACAAATAAAAAAACATTATCTGGAGATAAAGACGGAGAACAGGAAACAATATTAAAATGCTACTTACAGTCTGACATGACTACAAAACAAGTTAGTATGGTGTTAGTATATTTAAATTCATAAAACACAGATAATTAATGGGTTTTCCAAAGAAAAAAAAAAAAAAACTACCATGCGTTATTAAATGATGTCTATGACTAAACATGATTACTCTTCAACCTAATCCAGATTATCCTCAGTAACCAATATCCTATATAACATAATGAGAACAAGTGAATACAACCTCACTTAATCCAGATTTATTACCCAGCAATCTTCTCATTGCTATATCAATAACATTCCCATTTCCAATTATGTTACGATCCAAACTGTCCATTATCATTAGAAGGTGTTGCCTGTCTGTACTGAATGTGGGTCTCAAGACATATACGACACATGCTTCACCCTTGATCAAAAGGATGATCTCGGACATCAAACCGAACTCAGACATCACCCTGCATGCACTCTCAAAACAGGTTCTGTGTGGGAAGCTGATCGGACCCTCGGTCAAGGTGGATCAGACTCTTAGCCACAGTTTGGTTGAGACCCTGAGGGTGTGGAGCGTGTGCTGACCAGTGTGTTCAGCTGTGGTTCAGATAAACAGAAGACAGCTCCAGTGGAGGCCAGGAGGAGTGGGGCCATTATACACAATGTTGCTTTTAAAATTTATTCCTATTATCTACAAGTGTGGAGAAGGATCCCAGCTGCTCCAATTAGTGTTGAACGATATTGTGCTTGTCTCAGTTTTCTGACACTGGGAGACGTCAGGAGCGCTGGCCCCCGGTGCAGGGCACATTCATTAACTGCTTTATGCCAAAGAGTCTGCTGTTGCACACCCCGACTAATTACCCCACAAACGATACAGTTTGTGTGCAGAGCAGTTGTAGTTTTTGTAGGCGAGTGGCTGCTTCTCCTGCAGGAAACACTCTGAGCGTGGGCTGCCCGCACAAGTGGACAAATCTCTCCTTTACCCGCGGGCTGTCAGTGGTGGTGGGGCTAAGACAGCGTGCTCTGCTGCAGACCTGCACACACCACTGTGGTCAGCAGAAACAGGCATCCATGTCCTGTAGGGACTGGAGCAGCATGGACAGTTATGGCTGCAGCTCCAGACATCCACATTTGCTACAGACCCCCCCCTCCCAAACCCAAACCCCCCAGCACCCATCTCTGCAGCTGATGCAATGATCCACCAGACTGACCAGCCCCTTGTAATCAGGCACCAAGCCTGGTCCCGACCCCCTAACCCTACCGCCCCCCCCCCCCCACCCCCCAACTCCCCCTCCTACCCCTGGGGCTGTTTGCTGCTAGGCAGCTTGTAAAAG
Organism: Brachyhypopomus gauderio; assembly: GCF_052324685.1. NCBI lineage: Eukaryota > Metazoa > Chordata > Actinopteri > Gymnotiformes > Hypopomidae > Brachyhypopomus > Brachyhypopomus gauderio. Next base: position 20,428,136 of record NC_135226.1, read on the forward strand.
CAGCATCACATTTCTCCCTGTGCCCAAATTGCGCTCATTAATAGGCAGTCGCAGACAGGCTACCTCCCCATTCCACACACACACACACACACACACACACACACACACACACACACTTCCGCAGTGAACACATACCCCTCTGCTCCACACACTGCTGCCACAGGAAGCTACCGCTACAGTGAGAACTGAAGAGTCATTAATGTAGCCCTGTCGTTTAACAGTTACTACAGCAGAAACTCTGCATTTAGTGGGCTTTTCTGTCTGATATGTGTGTCACACTGAAGAGAAGATGTTCTACAGACTGAGAAAAGAAACAAAAATGATATACAATTATTTTTCTAACAGTTGTCAGAAATGAGAGCACCATCAACACTTGGTCTGGGTATTATAGCAGGATTCCCAGCCCGGGTTTGGTCAGGTACCTCACCTGCCTGTGAAACAGCCCCTGCTCTTTCTGAGGGTAACCCCGACACACTCTGCACCTCCAGGCATTATACCTAAAGACTACAGATTTCCATTTCACCAATCAGAAATGTCTGTGAACTGACAAAAAAAAGAACCTTGTTCTTCTGCTTAAGACAAATTTTGCCAGCAGGGAGGCTCACAAATTCTAGCTTCATTGAAAATTCACTCTTAGAGGAAATGCACTGAATGCATAATACCATCAGGAGTGAGAAAATGTCGGTGGTGTGGGGGTTCATTCTGTAAAGCTGATTCAATGTTAAGTTTAGAGCTAGGTAGGCACCTCCTTGGTGTTTAATGTGTGAAACCCAGCTCTAGTTAGTCAAATATAACTCTGGATTCATTGTCGTGTAAGTGGCTTGTATTAGAGCACCTATAAGGGCACTGGAGTTCTGAGCTCACCCTAGATGACATCTACAAGCATTGGAAGATGTTTCTGGGGAGGAAGACAGGCCTCCAGTGATACAATCTGAATAGTCTTCATTCTTCTTTTTTATTTAGAAACACAAAAACTACACAATATGAGGAAAGAAATCACTGAAGTATTAAACCTCAGCAGGAACTGAACAATAAAGGATAAAAGTCTCCCTCCCACCAGAGGAGGCGGAGCATCCCAGTAAAAACACAACGCTCTGCTGTCCCTAAAGACGCTGTATATACATGAATAAGTATAACGTGTGCTGCAGACTGTGCAGCAGAGAGTGGGCGGGATGCGTGAGAGGGTATCGGCCCATACCTCACACCAGCCTGGTGGGGGCGCTAGTGAGGAAGGCTGTGACCTGGAAGATAATCCAGCACTACGCAGAGGAACGGCGAGGGCAAGCATACGCCAGCCTTCCTGGAGGCGTGGCCTAACGTGAGCTCACCTCGGCCGAGGGACGCGGTGAGGGGCGGAGCTAGCGGAGTCTGAACAGACACGGTACTGAATTTGACAGCTGTTGTGCTCCTGAGCTGTGAGAACGCCGATCCTGTGTGCTAACGGGAGAGGAGTGTCACGCAGCAAACGAACGTGGAGATGAAATGCGCTTGTGTGCGTTCGCCCGGCCCTTCTCACACAATCCACAGCTGAGCCGGCGTACAACAGTCAGGGCACGACAGTCAGGGCACGACAGTCAGGGCACGACAGTCAGGGCACGACGTGGTGAGCACAGAGGTTCAGCTGTCTATTGGAGCTTTGTGACCATCACGCACATGTTAGCTTAAAGGCAAGTCTAGTGTTTGCGCTGAGTTTAGTGAAGCGGACACAAACGGGCCTGATTGCTTGGTCCATTCACACCCCAGGGAGGGTTAGACACACATATATGCATGTATGCCTGTTTGCTCTGGTTATACCCCACAGGACCTGAATCACATACATACAAATGTTTGACACAGCAGCCAAACCCCTGTACTGTAACTGTACTGTAACTGTACTGTAACTGTAACTGTACTGTACTGTAACTGTACTGTGATTGTACTGTAACTGTACTGTACTGTACTGTGATTGTACAAGCCCCAGGCCAACAGGGAGAGGTTCGCTGTGCACATGCCTGCTGTATTTTCTCTGGGCATCATACACTCTCCCACATTACACCCCTGTGCAGTCTCCCATAGCACCCCTACACATCACACCCAGTGCACTCTCCCACATCACACCCTGTGCACTCTCTTAAAGCCTCCACCACTGCCCAGTTCCACCCAACAGCAGAGTGATGGATTACACAGCTGCAGCATCACAACTCTCCTTCTGTAGCTCCAGCTGGAGTTTAGGCAGGTTTCCTGATGCCACCACCCCAACACACACACACACACTCTCACACTCTCACACACTCTCTCTCACACACACACTCACACTCTCTCTCACACACACATTCACACACTCACACTCTCACACTCTCACACTCACACACTCACACACTCACACACTCACACTCTCACACTCTCACACACTCACACACTCACACACTCACACACTCACACACTCACACACTCACACACTCACACACTCACACTCTCACACTCTCACACTCTCACACTCTCACACACTCACACTCTCACACTCTCACACTCTCACACTCTCTCACACACAAACACACACACACACACACACACACACACACACACACACACACACACACTTGTCTTGTCTTCATGGCTGCCTCTCTCCGGGAGCCGTGTCACCAAAGCGATGCCCTGTATTCCAGCCCTTGGCGTTCAGACACCGCTGTCTGGCTCGGCTAACCCTTGTGTCACTCAGTGTATTTCCAGAACCGCCAGCAGTTCCAGGTTTTGACGCCTGGCATTAAAGGGCCGCACGGTGCGAACGGTGTCTGGAGTTTGAGGTTTAATTCAGCGGAGCTCAGGATAAAGCCTTCAGGCCTCCGTCATCAGCAGGTGGTGCCCAAGCTGGGTTAGACGCCAGCACCACCACGTCTATCAAGGGTGTGTCCACAGGGTGCAAAGACAACAGAGTCAGATTAGGAAGTCAGATTAGAAAGGTTTTTTGACTGGCCTCCAGAAAATATCTAGATGAAGATAAAAGATGAAAGAAAAATAATTCGAATGCAAATTGGAGATTTAAAGCATCCAGAAACTGGGACCGGCGGAGATGTGCTGCTGGTGTCTGTGGCCAGAGGGGCCCCATTCTCCATAAAACACAAACCTAACACAGAAGAACAAAACCCCGTGAACAGCCCTTTACAACCGTACAAAAGACCAAAATCGCTTCGTGACTCTAAAAACGTAAATCAAAGAAACACGTTTGTTTGTGTAGCTGACCAAAACACGGCCCAGAAGTTTCTTCATATCAAAGGCCATTTGCCACGGTTTGACTGTCTGAATACATGAAAGAGAGGAAGCGGAGCAGAACAGATCCACGCTAGCAGGGCCTTTATACCCTAGCTCTGCACAGACCCCACGCGGCGAGGGTGTGTGGCCTGCACACACTGATTATGTACGCCTCTCAGAGACCCCTCCCGCAGCGGGCGGAGCCACAGCGGCAGGACTAAACCCTTCCTCATCTACCAGACTCAACCCCTCCCATATCCACCATCCTCTGCAGGGCTGTACCCACCCCATACTGTGGAGGGTGTGTGTGTGCGTGTGTGTGACATTCTGCAACCCCCCCCCACAAGATTAACAAGTTCTGGGCACTGCTCCCCACAGGCCCCGTGGGTCTTTCACCCTGAGAACCCCAACCAGCGTGTCAGCACACAGAGGTACCGCTGTCATCAACCCCCCACCCTACGGAGCCAAAGCCCACATCTGCTGCCACGGGCCGGCTGTTGTTTTTGCTGTTGTTTGTTTACTCCCCTCCGCGATGCGTCATCTCACTAGCAAACAGCCCAATCATTTTACACTGAAAATCCACAGCCTTGTAATCCCGACACGGCGCTGGTCAGATCTCTCTGGTGTGTATCCAAGCACACGACACACACCAGTGAGCGCTAACGGGCCTGAAGCAAACGCCTATGGATGCCTGCCTAACAATCACTGCAGCACGAATGTGTGTGTGTGTGTGTGTGTGTGTGTGTGTGTGTGTGTGTGTGTGTGTGTGTGTGTGTGTGTGTGTGTGTGAAAGAGTAAGTGGCTAAGTGCTGATGGGACACAAGTCTTTATAATAAGAGAAAGCAGGCCACATCAACATTTTCATTCGTGCGTTTTTGGTATGCAAATGACAACAGAACAAACATAAGGAGGATTTTGTTATAGTTGTGGTATGGTGTGTCATATATTCCAGGCATCCTGCGTGCCTGAGCAGGGGGTGATCAGACTCTGGGACTAGGCCCATTTTTCATCCTCACCGTGCCAAGACATCAATCTATGTACGTTAATTGCTAAACCAGCGGAGAGTAGAGGAGTCACATAACCTGTCCCACTCCATTAACAGTATTATCCACACATGACAGCAGACGGGGTGTTACTGATCCCCAGAGACGTCGGCAGGCGTGAAAGTGCCGTGTTGCTCGGTGTGATGTCTGCATGTGTCCGTGTGTGTGCGATGGCTGTTTATAAACACCACAGACCTGCGGCGTTCTGTCTGTCTGCTACGGCCGTCTAGCCTGAAGGGTCAAAACCCTGAAACCTGCCTCCACAAAGGAGAACCTTTTAAGGGAAGTGGATGGTTCCTGATAGCACTCTCAATGCAGCAAACGTATAACAGGACGTCCTCAATAACATCGCATCCCATAATGCTAGCAGACACGTTATCCCACAGAACGGGTTTTACCGCCGAGATCCGAAGTGAAGGTCACAGAAAGGTCGATTCCCAACTCCCTCAGACCGCTGTACTTTTAACAAGATTCTCCACAAATCACAGCAGTGGAAACACTCGTTCCACCTCAACGTCAACCTCATCCTCCTCTTCGTGTGGCATGAATACGTGTAGCACAGGGCTGGTTCTTTGAGGAAAAGAGCAGAGAAGGTCATGACCTTGAAGCACCATCCGTGTTGGTTAAGAAGTGCAGCTCGGTGAGAGGAAGTCCCGAGTGCTCCTTCACGGTGCGGACAGGCCATCAGACGCTAACGAAAGAGTCCAGGTTACAGCACGTGAGGGGTAAATACAACAGTATGGGCTCATGCACATAACTAGTCTCTAAACACTTCTGGAAGGTGTTCTGTTAACCGTTACAGCTGTGAAATGGTTTCTGACAGGACCTCACGGCAAAGGTGAGCGTTACCCCCGTCATTAGCCACAGCTGCGAGTCGAACACGCGGGACACGCGGGACCACTTCACTCCGCAGCAGAGACGTCCTGCTCAGAGGCTGATGGACGAAAACGGAAGAGGCCATAAACCTCCAACATTATTTTGAGGTTTCCTTAAAAACATCTCACAAGTTATTCATATCTGAGCACTGAACTCACACACGAGCTCGACGGTGTCAAAAGCACGCCTAATTATGGTGTTACTACCGTAGTAACAGCAGTAGGTGTCGACGTTGGCCGGGAGCCAAGGAAAAAATCAAAAACAAAGCTCACCTCCAGACTCCGTGGCCGTCATCACGCCACACAAGCAAGAAACTCAGCCCTACGGCCCTGTCCAGAGCTCCACAGACAAGCAGCTGGCGTAGGGCGGCCAGACAGGGCGGAGCAGAGATGGGCGGGGCCAGGGCGGGGCTTGGGCAGAGAGGGCGGATCTGAACCCGGGAATGAGGAAGTCAGATGTTTAAGACAAACCCTTTCAAACGGCCAAAGGGCATTCTGGAGGAAGCAGGTCATAACGGAGATTATTAGAGAACTTGTTTGATGAAGTTATAATTACAACAAGGAGATCACACCCATTTCTTTGATTACTCCAAGGTTCAAAAGTGAACAGGTCATGGCAGGGCCGGAGTTTCAGCAAAATTAATTCACCCCACTGCAACCTTTGAGAGAGCCACACCATGGACCATCACTTCACAACACTCTCCCTAAAAAACATCAGCTAGTTCATCGCAGGGGTTCAACTCAAATGGGAATGCTGCCCTTGCTAAAAAAATCATGTAATTGAGCTGAAATGGCCCAGTGCGGGTTATTCAATATACGTACTGAATTGGGTCGACTTAATTTAACAAATACATAAACAACCAAGATGGGGTAGTGAAAAATATGTCCCTCAATCAGAGCTAAATTGTACCACTTAAATCAAAATGGAGCTTTAAACTGGTGTAGGCCAGAAATAATCAGCTATGTGACCGGGTGCACGCTGCTCACGTCTACACGCTGCTCACGTCTGCCGGCTGCTCACGTCTGCACGCTGCTCACGTCTACACGCTGCTCACATCTGCCGGCTGCTCACGTCTGCACGTCTACGTTTACTTGTCCTCAAAGCACCACGGCCACCTTCCCTTCCATCACTTCATCATCTCTATTGGAAAGTGATACTTGATACACGTGATACTTGATGCTACATTTCTCGATTGCTCTCCCACATTTTGTGGATGCTAGTTTGATTCTAAACCGCCAACATCTTTTCCCAAACCGTATACAGAACCTCCTAAACCCGATATCTGAATGCAAATCGAGCTCTGCAAATTTGAAAATGATGCACACATTACACAGTACATGGCGTACTGGTACCAATTAAACTGCTTCAACCTTCTAGGCTGCAGTGGCGATTTAAGCACAGAGTGCGTTTGGCAGTACACGGTCTTTCCTCAAGGTAAACAAACACTAAAATATGAACTGAAAATCTAGAAGCAGCAAAGGCAAATTCTTCTTTCTACCTCAATCATGAAAAAGATATTTCAGCTATGCAATCTTTTAGATCATACACACAGACCACCGTTTCCCAGACGCATCCACAACGCCGTTTCCTTCTTAACCGCGGTGGAGGAAGGCACCTGCCTGCCAGGCCCGTGGTACCGCACCTCCCGCCTCTGAGAAACGTCCAACGGGTTTGCACTCAACGTATCAGGGATGAGGATGAAGCTAAAGATTAGTCAAAGATGCCGAAAATAATCCAACGTGTCATCGGTAACATGAACATGTACAAATGAATCAGGAAGCTGGTTAAGCTTCTGTACTTAGCGGGACGTCCTCCTCAATACGGGACGGACGTTGGACCAGGTTTTAGACCAGTGCTGTCACCACTGAAACACCGATGGACTTTAAGGTTACATTGCTCAGTCTGCTCTGTAGAACAGGCCCAGTGTGTTATAAACCCTCATCGGTATACAGTATGTTCATTTAACAAGACAAGAGACAATTTTTCAGTCATTCACATCTGACATGGCATGCATGACTGGACCTGACTCCTGTTATTTGTGGTCTGACAAGGCACGGATTATGCACCCAGAATGCTGGGTGGGTTTGACATCGTTCACTCAGAAACGCCACAGCCGGCTACAGTTTCCCTAGACGGGCGCTACCATTGGCTGTTGTCGGCGAGGTCTCAAAAGCTGCCCGACTTGCAGTCCTCACCCTGTCCAACGGCGCCGGACCACAACACACCTCCCTGCTGGAGTTCCCTGACCTGTCTCCTCACACCTGAGGAGCTTTCCTCCCCCACTGCAGATGAATGTGTAAGCCTCGGAGCGGATGTCTAGGAGATGTCCGCTCATTATCGTAATTGGAGCCTTTTTTCCTTATTTTTTTATGACGAAGAATAAACCGTCAAATGGTATGCCTGTTGCTTGGCAACTCTTAACTTTCACATTCTTTCCTGTATTGGAAAAGACTGTAAACTGTTGTTAGTGGTTATGCACAAACAAATGGACAAACTGTGAAAGGACACATGCGCACAGCTTTGATATCATCAGTGATGTGGTAGTAGAATTAAGAAAAAATATTTTAGAATTATTCTGGAATAAATAATTGAATTCATTTGAGTGCTTCTGTGAGTGGTTTCTTGTAACCTTGGGCAGGAGAAGAGAGTCTGCACACGTACTTTGCAAGGTTATTCTCCGCATTTGAATGAAAGATGTCAAAGCACTGAATCATGGGAATCTAATGATTAACGCATTGTAGGTGGTGGAAAGGACGTGACTGGTCGTATCAACCTATCACGTGCACTCAAATGTCACCAGAAGCATCTCTCCATCACACGGCTGAGTGGTGATGAAGTCACGGGTCTCAGAGATGTGTCAGAGGGACAGGTGCTCCTCCCACTGTGGGGGGGGCGGGACCATTACGACGATGGAGATGCAGCCAGATGAAGAGCGAGAGGATCCATCATTTTCACTGGACATATTTTGTGCCATCTGTCTTAATGCGTGGACTGCAATGAAGAGGACAGCAGATGAAAGCAATGGACCAAGTTCCTCAACACGTCCCTCTCAAGGAGCCACATACCCCCAAACACACACACACACACACACACCCACCACACACACACACACACACACACACACACACACAGTCATACAGGCAGACATGGACACACTGCCATTCGCACATGAAGAAATGTTCAAGCAAGGAGTATAGCGTAAAAAGAAAAACCCACTTTACTTGATTTTCCATTTAATTCAGACGTGGTTGATAAACCGAGACAGATCTTGGTTCACTGTCCAGCCATGTAGGCTCGCATCAGAACTATCTGATAGTAATAAGAAGAAATAAAAAGCGAATGTCCACTAAAAAATCCAAAGCAAACGGGCTCGTGTGAATCATCACGTGGTTCCCTCCGCATCCTAAAACGTACCACCAGTTATGGACATCACAGAATTCTGGGAAACGTTAATGACTGCAGCTCTCTGTGAACTAGATCTCTATTATATTTCGTATCTGCCAAAAACTGGACAAGCAGTTTCTGTGACAACATCTTGGACCGCAGGACAAAAGCCAGAGTCCCCCGTGGTTCTCACCTAGGTCCTTCTGTCCTGTCCTGTGTGGACACAGTGGCGGGGTTGAGGGGCAGCTACGCAGAGACATCCCCCTCGCTCTGTGCTTTTCTACCCACAGATCCGATATCTGTTTCCATTTGCGGCGTCCCAGTCGAGTGGGAACCAGGTGCCGGGTGTAGGTACCATGCTAAACCAGCAGGTGGCAGTACCACTGGCAACATATTGAACAAGCTTGCTTTGACGGAAGTAAGGGTGTGTCTACAGTTCAGGTGTTTAAATACCCTGAACAGCCATTCATCTCTCTCTCTCTGGTTTGACCGACACATAGGTTAGACCTATTAAAGAGAGGCTCTGTAATATCTCCCCCTCTCTCTGGTTTGACTGACACCGAGGTTAGACCTATTAAAGAGAGGCTCCGCCACTTCTCTCTCTCTCCGGTTTTCTTTGAGAACACGCGAACTTTGCAACGACTAACAGCAAACAGCTGAAAGTCGTACTACTTAATTAACGAGCCCGAGTTACGGTGCAATCTAACCAGTAACCGATCAACGGTACCGCGACAACAGATTCACCTAACTACTTCAATCAAGCTTGCTAACGCGGCCACACGGACTGAAACAAAGGCGATCAATTCCCTGTTGTTAAACCGTGAACGAGACTCTCATTCCTGGACGATTCCCCAGCACACCTGGACGACATCGCTTTTAATCAACGAGGAGTTGGCGGTGGAAATTCCCTCCTAATTCCAGGAGAATTCAGGGAGGACGAGGAAACCACCCAAAACACTCAACACGTGAGACTCTTACCGCTGGGCATAGTTTATAGAAGGGCAAAGTTACTTGAACTGCAGAGTTAACCAAGTTTTCTGTTAATACATTCTGAATGTTTAACTTTGTCATAAACTTCGTTAAGATTTGTACACACAAGTTCTCCACCTGGCATGCAATCTCCATGTTTTATCTTCTGAATATTTGACAACTTGTAGTTCCCATTCTCAGACACACTACATTAATTTTTGGTTAGTAAGCCAGCGCCATTACTCTTTGTTCTGACCACGTTGGAATAAACCAGCTGAGCTCATTAACATAGTCGCGCTGCTCTACTGTTTAAAGTCGGCGCCATTTTAGTTGCTTTGTTCTCCATAGGAGAACTGAGATTACAACTCCGCCTCCTCACACGCGCACAAGCGCGCACACTTACTCCTCCCCTTTTTTTTTTACACACACACACACACACACACTAGATGCTGAGTCTTCACTGTAAATATACTGATCCATGTTGATGCTCTTTGTGTTTTAGAATAGTTGGTTTTAAATAAATGTATCATTTATTTTCACCAAATTGTCTGTGTTGATGTCATTCAAAAGTGGTTGTTGCCAAAACCTCCAAAGAATTCATTGTTAAATCCTTCAGATACCAAACCATTCATTACCTTTAGTTGATAACTAAACTTGTGGTTCTGGTATAATTAGAATATGAGACTGATTCTAAAATTAATGAGACTGATTAATAATTAAGGTAAAACAAATTATATCTACTTTAAAGGATTAGTAGGTGAAACCCCTACACGGGCAACTCGCTGCCCAAGATCTTTGTAGCTGATTATATCTGGCAGTGGCTCGTTTATCTTTAAATAGCGCTACAGGATGATGCATGTGGAAGGTACAGCAGAGTGATTTCAACTGCACCGTCTACTGGGTGATACCTAGAAGCTCTTAGCAGCATTAGCTGTTCAGGCCGTGCACGAAAACGCACGAGTTCCTCCCAGCTCGTGCTTTATCGACCTGCATTTGGGAGGAAATGAAACACCACGCGGACTTTGAAGCAGCGGAGAAGGAAGACGTCTGACGTCCCAAATGATGTCATATGTTTTCATCTCCGCACAATCCGAAGGGCCACGACACGATGGCGGCTGACAAATTACACTGGAGAGCTAGCGCAAGATCGGGCATGATACTAATATGGATTTTCATAAACACATTATCAAAGACATGCTTGGCAGCTCTTAAAAATCAGTCTAGACCTTCCGCTGCAGTGCTGGGAGGAGAGAGGGAAAAGGAAACAAAGACAGAGAGAGGGAGAAAGAGAGACAGAGAGAGGGAGAAAGAACCTCTTTTTTTGGATGATGGGTTTCTGTTGCACCAATATGGACACAGATCAATGTGGACACAGATCAATATGGACACAGATAGACAAGGCTGGTCTGCACCATACTGTCCCTGCTCCGCCTCTCACGTGTCCCTCTCACCTGTCCCTGCTCCACCTGTCCCACTCACGTGTCCCTCTCACGTGTCCCTGCTCCACCTGTCCCACTCACGTGTCCCTCTCACCTGTCCCTGCTCCACCTGTCCCTCTCACCTGTCCCTGCTCCACCTGTCCCTCTCACGTGTCCCTCTCACCTGTCCCTGCTCCACCTGTCCCTGCTCCACCTGTCCCTCTCACGTGTCCCTCTCACCTGTCCCTGCTCCACCTGTCCCTCTCACGTGTCCCTCTCACCTGTCCCTGCTCCACCTGTCCCTCTCACGTGTCCCTCTCACCTGTCCCTGCTCCGCCTCTCACGTGTCCCTCTCACATGTCCCTGCTCCGCTTCTCACGTGTCCCTCTCACGTGTCCCTCTCACCTGTCCCTGCTCCACCTGTCCCTCTCACCTGTCCCTCTCACCTGTCCCTGCTCCGCCTCTCACGTGTCCCTCTCACATGTCCCTGCTCCACCTGTCCCTGCTCCACCTCTCACCTGTCCCTTGCAGATGATGAGCCAAAACCACACCTGCACCAGACGGGGACAGATCAGCTGGACACCACAGCCCAGGTGCACCTACGCTCTCCGTTGTCTCTGTGTCACCCCACCCAATGACAGTAAAGCTTAGCCAACGCTTCACTCAGTCATGTCACGCCAGTTTACAGCCCAACACGCGGGTCCCACGGCAACACGAGCAGAGCTTAGCAAACACTTCGCTCATAGTAACATCGCAGTAGCTTACAGGAGGATGCAGGAGTCTCCCAGCAACAACTGTGTAGGTGCCTGGTGCTTCAAGCGGAAATTCCTGGATCCACAGACAAGCTTTCAGTTTTGTTACTCATGCATCAACTGTGACTAAATCGGTGACGAACGTTTGGTTCTTTTTCTAGTTTCTAGTTTAGTTATTTTTCACATTTAGTTTGTGAGAGAGAGAAAGAGAGTGAGAGAGAGAGAGAGAGAGAGAGAAAACAAATATGTGTAGTAACTGTATTTTCCCCCAGACGTGTGCAGGGATTCTCAGACAACTTACAGTCATCCATAACCCCCCTGTTAGGAATCACAATCTGAGGGTCCTCAAACAAGTGATTAATTACATGCAATCCAAGAATATTTAAAGTTTAATCCAGTTTGATTGCAGCAGATTTAAGCAGACGCTTTAGGGCACTGCGTGTGCATTTCAGTGAGTGCAGGGCAAACGGGAGGGATTTCAAGTGCTCCGAATCACCAGTGGAAAAAAGCCGTTCTGAAGCCTGGGGAAAATAAAACAAGTTCTGTGGTTTACATTTCATTTAAAGGCCAAGAATTGAGTAGCACTCTGTATTTTGTACTTCCAAAAGTAAATTTTATGGCAGTTCCAATAACATGGTGTCTCATTATGCTGCGAGTGCACAGGCTGGCGGTTCTGAAGTGTTTGGATCTGCAGTTTCATGGGACGCCATCATGAAAATAAGTTTGTTAGACGACTCGACACACCCTTGAAACATTAGAACAGTACACTAAGTACAGAGAGAACAGACTCTCCACGGAAAAGAAGCTGCTAAGGTTGTAAAATCAAAGATTTTACTCTAAACCATTTAGCCAAGCCAATATAAGAAACATAAAAAACCATGCCAGCAGCACCTTGAAGACTATTACTCCCAGACACCAACAACAGAGCCTTCCATCTTAATTGAAGCGTTAACTCTGGTTCCCATATCATAAGCACCTTCCGCCAATGCCCGGCGTGCCAAGATTAGCTCTGAAAGCCAAGGAACCGTACTGAACATTCAGTCTTACTGCTTCTCTGTCTGTAGGCCAGCTGGAGAAAGTCCTGACTATGCCTGTTAAAGGAAGATAAAAAAATGAGAGAGAGAAGAAAAATGGATGGCATAAACTAAAATGTCCAAGGTCCAGTCCTAAACAGTCATTTAAATGGCTGTTCTCAGGTTTGAATGAATGGTCATAAGGCCTGTCGATAAATGAATGTTTTTATGCGCGATTAAATGAATAAATCTATGAATGTGTGCGGCAGACTCCATGCTAAAGACCTTAACAGACAACAGGCCATTTAATGACATCGATCTGAAGATGGTATGAGAAGGAGAACCAACGTGATCCAGACACAGGCAACCTGCCCCTCCTCGTCACAGGCAGGAGCTGAGGGGTCTTCAAGTGGACCTGAAGGGTCTGGTGCTCCTTCTCCACCAATGAACAGGCTTCCATGGAGGAAGCCATGGAGGGATCCACCCCCACGACCTGGAGCTGGTGCAGATAGAGGTGTAGTGTGCTGGTGGGCAGGGGGTCGGTTCCACAGGTAGTGTTATACTGCAGCCTATTTGATACACTGCCTCAGGCAAAACAGTAGCATGTAGTAGGTGTCTTCGTTCAGAGCTGAACTCTCGGATTTAGAGCACACACTCACCTACACGTGTGTGAGCACAGACCAGTACTGCGGGCATCCTCTGAAACAGAACTGGAGCACCAAGCATCACGTGAGAGGCCAGTTTATACAGCTGGGCACGTGACCCGGCCTGCACACGAGTCTAGGCGAGGGCGCGTGCACCACCTGGCACATGACTGACAGAGGTCACGTGGACCGCCCTGCGCAGAACAACCACAACTGTGCCCGTCTTACAGAGGAAACGCCACTCAAAGGGTTTCAAATTCTCAGTCATCCACGTGGAACATCTCCTGATCGCCCCGATGCGTTTGAGAGGCGCGGAGACATTCAGAGCTCAAGATCTGGGAGCCCACTGGCTTGTGTGTGTGTGTGTGTGTGTGTGTGTGTGTGTGTGTGTGTGTGTGCGGCTCTGGAACCGAGTCAATATGAAAATCGGAGAGAAGAGCAGGAGACAGAGAGACAGCAAAACACAGAATAAAAGGCAGAGAGGGAGAGAGATATTGAGAGACAGTATAAAAGACGGATAGAGACAGTAATAAAGAAAGAGACAGACAGAGAGAGACACGGAGTCGTCCTCTGAATATTTTTCCTCACACCGTCCAAAAGAAAAACGCACGAGCAGCGGATTGTTCACGTGGAGACGTGGCCCTCTCCCCCCGACGAGCACACCACAGCGCAGCTGACTGTCTTTAATAACAGTTACCATAGCTTTATGCAAAAGTATAAATAAATAAAATGTTCCCACTTCAAAGAAATTGCACGGGCCCATCATTCTAAACTCTCCATAAACACAAAACAGCTCTACTATTATTGAACCTGTATGCAAATCATGACATGACTAAAGAAAGCTTTTTTCTGAAGTAATCTGGTTATAACGTTTTTTATTATCGGTCATTTCAATACTTTAAATACATGGAAAGATGATGAAGAGCCTGTGTGTAGACTAAACCAACACTGGCACGCTGTCTCAGCAGATATACAATAATCTCAGATCATGCTTGCTTTTTCGTTTTTTTTTTCTTTTTTTAAAATAGATTTCCTTGAATAAAATGAACCGTAATGAGCTACATATCCCCATGAAAATGGCCAAACACTTTCATTTCTGCTTTAGTCTCATAACCACACACTCCAGTCAAAAGTGACTACTGTGTGTTCTCAGTGTTGGTTCATTTTGGTTCATTCTTCTGTAGTGAAGATCCTCCAATTTAATAAAAGGTCCTTATTCACAAACTGCTGGTACATTAGCCCTAGTATCAAATGTACGATCTGTAGTCAGAGAGATAAATTTACAGTGAGTACCATAAAGCTGATATACAATTTAACATATGAACGATGTTTACTCTGAAATCTTCTCAAAACATTTTTCAATCAAATTTGCCTTTGGACCTGCTATGAAAAGCATTTGTTCATTTGGCTTTCATGAATATAAACAATGCCCCAAAATGAATGGTTCGCAGTTTCAAAACAGAACCAGTCATCCGTAAGTTGAGGACCCACGTCAGATCAGTCACTCAGTCGGGACTACAGCAGTCAGAGAGCTATATGTGGTTTTCCTTCAGAACAGCGCATCAGCCTACAAAGTCAATTAGCAATACAAACACTGGATTTGCGATACAAACATCTTCCACATGAGCAGAGCATGTGGGCTTATAGTGGGTCTGTGCAATCTTTTCAGCGCTTCGGTTCTTAGGCGAATGAGAAAGAATGAGAGAGAAGAACAGAACAGAAGAACAGAAGAATTATACTAAGTCTATTCAGGGCACTAATGCCAGTCAGGCAATTTGGTAATGCAAAACAAACATCCAAACACCCACCAGTCTGGGAACAAAGGCACGACAATCAGATGAAGCTCTGATGGCCACCCGAGTTCGCAGAGTTCACTTAGGCCCAATACTGATCAAAACGTCATCAGCCGACACTGTGGTTTGGACTCTGTCTGTGGGTGGTTCACCAGTTCTCATATCGTTTGATCAGAACCAAAGCCAAGGCAGACATACCCAACGTTGGCCATGTGGACTCCCCCCTCAGAAATGTAAATGAGCGCTTTATTGTCTCGTCTTTGCTCCAGTATGCCGTGCCCAGTCCTAAACACGGACTTTTGATGAGCTGGCGCAGACTTCTCCCAATAAACGTTAGACAAATGAGCGGTTTGATGCGAAGGCCTTCTGCAGTTCCTGTCCTGAGGTGACCTCCGCCGTGCTGGGCCTAATGGTCTTGCTGCTCCTACACACCTCACTGGCCTCACCAATTAGCCACAGAGTTGAAACAGGAAAATAAACACCTGCGGGGAAGGGAGTCCCCCGCTTAAAACCCATTTTAAAACCCATTTAAAGCCAATTAATTCCCGTTAGGGCAGCAGAGGTGCAATCCAATGGAGGGCCGTGGTGACGCCTGCTGGAACGTGTGCACAGGGCACGCACCACAGTGTACCACAGTGTACCACAACATATCACAGCATACCACAGTGTACCACAGAGTACCGCAGCGTACCACAACATACCACAGCGCACCACAGTGTACCACAACATATCACAACATACCACAGTGTACCACAGCACACCACAGTGTACCACAGCGCACCACAGTGCACCACAGCGTACCACAACATACCACAGCGCACCACAGCGTACCACAGCGTACCACAACATACCACAGCGCACCGCACCGCAGCGTACTGTAGCGTACCACAGCGCACCACAGCGTACCACAGCGTACCACAGAGTACCACAACGCACCACAGCGCACCACAACGTACCACAGCGCACCACAGCGTACCACAGCGTACCACAGCGCACCACAACGTACCACAGCGCACCACAGCGTACCACAGCGTACCACAGCTGCTTACCTGCTTCCTGTGGCACTAATATCTCAATCCAATAGCAATTTACTCTTGGACGGGCAGAAGGGCGGATTTGAGGCAATCTGGTGTAGATTACTTCATGGCCTCCCAGAGCAGGAGAGGAAGGAGACACTTAAGGGACGTGATTCAACCAGCAGATGAGGGGAGGAGATGAGAGGAGGAGATGAGGGGAGGAGATGAGGAGGTGATGAAAGGAGGAGATGAGAGGAGGAGATGAGGGGAGGAGATGAGGGGAGGAGATGAGGAGGTGATGAGAGGAGGAGATGAGAGGAGGAGATGAGGGGAGGAGATGAGAGGAGGAGATGAGAGGAGGAGATGAGGAGGTGATGAGAGGAGGAGATGAGGGGAGGAGATGAGAGGAGGAGATGAGGAGGTGATGAGAGGAGGAGATGAGAGGAGGAGATGAGGGGAGGAGATGAGGGGAGGAGATGAGAGGAGGAGATGAGGAGGTGATGAGAGGAGGAGATGAGAGGAGGAGATGAGGGGAGGAGATGAGAGGAGGAGATGAGAGGAGGAGATGAGGAGGTGATGAGAGGAGGAGATGAGGGGAGGAGATGAGAGGAGGAGATGAGGAGGAGATGAGGGGAGGAGATGAGGGGAGGAGATGAGGGGAGGAGATGAGAGGAGGAGATGAGAGGAGGAGATGAGGAGGTGATGAGAGGAGTGATGAGAGAAGGAGATGAGAGGAGGAGATGAGGGGAGGAGATGAGGGGAGGAGATGAGGAGGTGATGAGAGGAGGAGATGAGAGGAGGAGATGAGGGGAGGAGATGAGAGGAGGAGATGAGGAGGTGATGAGAGGAGTGATGAGAGAAGGAGATGAGAGGAGGAGATGAGAGGAGGAGATGAGGAGGTGATGAGAGGAGTGATGAGAGAAGGAGATGAGAGGAGGAGATGAGGGGAGGAGATGAGGGGAGGAGATGAGGAGGTGATGAGAGGAGGAGATGAGAGGAGGAGATGAGGGGAGGAGATGAGAGGAGGAGATGAGGAGGTGATGAGAGGAGGAGATGAGAGGAGGAGATGAGGAGGTGATGAGTGGAGGAGATGAGGAGAGGAGGAGATGAGGAGGTGATGAGAGGAGGAGATGAGAGGAGGAGATGAGGGGAGGAGATGAGAGGAGGAGATGAGAGGAGGAGATGAGGAGGTGATGAGAGGAGGAGATGAGGAGGTGATGAGAGGAGGAGATGAGAGGAGGAGATGAGGGGAGGAGATGAGAGGAGGAGATGAGAGGAGGAGATGAGGAGGTGATGAGAGGAGGAGATGAGAGGAGGAGATGAGAGGAGGAGATGAGGAGGTGATGAGTGGAGGAGATGAGGAGAGGAGGAGATGAGGAGGTGATGAGAGGAGGAGATGAGAGGAGGAGATGAGGGGAGGAGATGAGAGGAGGAGATGAGAGGAGGAGATGAGGAGGTGATGAGAGGAGGAGATGAGAGGAGGAGATGAGGGGAGGAGATGAGAGGAGGAGATGAGGGGAGGAGATGAGAGGAGGAGATGAGAGTAGTGATGAGAGGAGGAGATGAGGGGAGGAGATGAGGGGAGATGAGAGGAGGAGATGAGGGGAGGAGATGAGAGGAGGAGATGAGGGGAGGAGATGAGAGGAGTAATGAGAGGAGGAGATGAGAGGAGTAATGAGAGGAGGAGATGAGAGGAGGAGATGAGAGAAGTAATGAGAGGAGTAATGAGAGGAGTAATGAGAGAAGTAATGAGAGGAGGAGATGAGAGGAGGTGATGAGGGGAGGTGATGAGAGGAGGAGATGAGAGGAGGTGATGAGAGGAGGAGATGAGAGGAGGAGATGAGAGAAGTAATGAGAGGAGTAATGAGAGGAGTAATGAGAGGAGGTGATGAGGGGAGGAGATGAGAGGAGGTGATGAGAGGAGGTGATGAGAGGAGGTGATGAGAGGAGGTGATGAGAGGAGGAGATGAGAGGAGGTGATGAGGGGAGGAGATGAGAGGAGGAGATGAGAGGAGGAGATGAGAGGAGGTGAGGGCTGCTGGGGCTGGAGAGGGTAGCACGTGTGCCAGGCCTGGATGAGCTCCACACCACGCAGGGAGGGGCTCTCTGACAGCCCGGGGCTCTCTGACAGGTGGTGCCCTTCGAAGGCGGGACTGCTTTAGCACCGCTGGGCTGGGTTTTTACGACGCACCCTTCGCCATAATGCAAGACACCTGCATTATCACCACTTGGCAGCGTTTTCAAGAGACTTGTTCAATCAGACATATTAATGTGCTGTTTACACACTCGCTCGCACCAAATTACAATATCAAACTTCGGCCTAATAAGTGTTAGCAACACAAGTCACGATGGCAGCAATTGTTAAAGGTAATTGTACACAGGAAGTCAAATATCCTGCGTCAGACTGGTTTCGTATGGCGCCCAGGCTATTCCTGTCACTCCTTATAAGCTCCAATAATCCACTACCATGATACATCCGGTAGTCACCCCACTTCATCCGTGTTCTGCTGGATTAAGACGTCCACAGAAGGTTCAACAGAGGAGTGAAACATCTCACATGACCTCCAAGTGCACTTTTCAAAACCAAACACACACAAAACCTACATTGGACATAAATCCACATTAGCCTCCCCGACGATTAGAATCATTCTCTGCCCCACTGATACCATTAATGCATGTTCAGTGTTACCAGTTCTATATGGGTTTTACGTACTGCACCAGTAGCACACATTAAACTAAAACTCCCTTTATTTACCCACTGTGATGCCCTCTGCAGTCACTTCCCAAAAGCGTAAAATCCAAACTGGCCTCCCCAGTGACCAAGACCACACCCAGACCCACTGGCACCGGTGCCACTGGTTCTGTCCGACTCTACCATTCTAGACATGACAATGGCATTACACAATGATCCAGTCTCCTGTCCAGTCCTTGTGTGTACCAGAGATACAGAAAACCTCAGTTATAATGCACCCCCCCCCCAAAAAAAAAAAAGCTGTGCTCATCCATAACCTTTCAGAAACTTCAGATAATTCCTTCACGGCTACCCTCGGCTTACAGCCTCTAAAAACCAAATTCCACAAGCAAGGATGTCAGAGACTTAGCTACAAATCCCCTAGCACCAGTCTCTCCTGGCCACGCACGTTCCTCAACGTCGGCCACCAAGTCTGTGAATTTCAGCATTTTCCTTTCCAGAGCTTCAACTTGGAAATGGAAATACTATCAGCACACTTTCCCGAGTACAATACCATATCTGGCCTCAGTGTAATTAAAACATTGTGAGACCTGCATTTTCTTAATTTCTCCATCTACATCCACTACATTTGCATCTCGTGCTCGAACAAATCTACAGATCAGTCTCTCCTGTGCTTGACTCCATAATATACTGCCCCTCATGCACAAAGCTAATTGTTCCATGCACCTATTATCAATATCTATAATCCCTTTATGTACTTATTAAATAAACATGCTAATGAGCCAAGTGCCTGATTAAGTCTCCATGTACACGATCCCTGCAAGAACGCAACCTTACACACCTATAAAATATACTTCAGTGTCCCCACCCCTACACAAAATGTACAACTAGAATCTTTACACACCCACTTTCCAAGGTATTTGCAGAGTTAGAAAAAATATTTTAAGTAGCTCTAAGCAAAAAATGCAACGTGACTCACATCATTTTCCCACAACTCTTGCCAATTGATTCTCTGCTCCTCTAAATTTGCCCCGGGAGGCCAGTGTCTGTTTGCCCTGCAAAGCATCACCGTCTGCTCTGGGCTTCTTCATCCTGTTGACGAATAAGAGTACTTACCTGCGTCTCTCAGCTGAAGAGGCTACACTAGATGATTTCCAGCAATCATCTGACCAATCACAACCCTGTTCTTCCACATCCCTAACACTGCCGCCCACTCCACTATCCCTGTAGGCTGGCATAGCCACCACATCACCGTGAACAGTGACTTGGCAACTTACCGCACCAACTAAAGTCATCGGTGGCAGCTCATACAACACACCACGCCAAACACCTCAGACATCACAGCAGTCACGGCTAATTCATCACAGCCTTATTCATAATCCTCTCCAGCTTCTACACTTCGGTCATTTCAACCTCCATAATCAGCTTCTGATAGGAGTCAGCAAGCCAGACCTCTCGCTGCTGTTAGCAGCCTTCACCACCTCCAGACCCACAACCTGCTCTTCATCGTTTAATACTGCACTGTACCATCTACCATCTACTCTAAACTCTTAAGTGGTTTCTCCAGTATAGAAGTTGTCAGTTCTCCCTTCAACAAAAAGGTTTTCCTTTTACAATAGACACAGACACAGACACACACACACACACACACACACACACACACACACACACTTCCAGATTTACTAAGCTTATCCATGTCCAACTGCGTATGATCCGATTGGAGGGAGCCTAGCCCCACCCTGCTGCCTTGCCCCGCCTACTACATGCTTTGCAACCCTAATGATCACCTCCTTGGTCACGAGTGATGAAACAGAACCAACATTATACCCATCTCAGCCAGGCCACAACATACTTTATGGTATTAACACTAAAGATCTTCAAAATAAGCCTTAACCAGCCTCTTAATCATCACATACAATTATGTGGCTGGATTAAATGTAAATGATCACAGATATTTAGAATCCATCTCAATGATGTGGCTTCACATACCCATCTTAACATTTCAGATGTATTTGGACGGCTTACAAAACCCATGCAGGACGCTTTATTTATTTAATGTGACAACCAGTTTAACAGGCTTTTGTTAATCTTTTTTTTTTTCCAAAAGGCCGTTATAAAATCGATTTGCAATCACATAAACCCATGATGCTGCTCACATTTCACTACACAAGCTGCCTCAAAACACCAAGGAGCTGGTTTACCAGACATCCGCAGTGTTAGCAGGGCCAGCAGGCCCGCACACGCCCGCACTCAGGACTCCACGCCTGGATTTAAAGGTACACGTAGTCAGCAGATCCCAGACCAGTCCTGGGTGACCCCCAGCCTGTCTACTTCATTTTTCCCAAGTCCCATCACACGTGAGTCAGCCAATCCAGCGATGAAAAACCCCGGGCGTCTCTCAGGATGGAGAACCTCTGGAAAGTGAGGGGTGTGGGGGGGGGGGGGAGTCCCGCAGGATGGGAGCAGCAACCTCTTCAGTGAGCGGTAATGAATTAGAAATTTCACCAGGTGATAGGAGGCTCAGCGAAAGCTCCCCTGCGTCACGGACAAACGCAGGAGCACAGGTACAGACGGATGACCTGCCACTACATCTGGATAGAAAAATACCTCCAGCTGAAAGTCACTCTCACAGCCGCCTCACTGCAGCACTGTGGCCCACTTCCTGGCCTCTGTTCTTCTCAATGCTTCCTTTATATTCTTAACTTTCTTTCACAGCCCATGTTTTAATAGAAAAGTACCACTTAGTGGTTTTTGAATGTTTTCTCACTCTGTTTCCTTCCCGCCGACAACAAAAGCCTCCGTAAAGTGCATTCTTATTCCGCTCACGCGACACGTACCGGCAGCTGTGCAGGCCGCAATCTTGGGGCAATATTGTAGCTGTCCATATGAAAGACTGTATAGAAGGATAAACTTCACAAAGCCGGCTGGTTGGGCTGATGAAAGGGCAATATCCAAAACAGGAATTCGGCAGCAAAGAGGGAACCAAACGTCTTATTACCTCGCTGATACAGGCAGACAGAAGAGCAAGAGGCTGTGTGTGAAGAACATGCTTAGCCTTTCAACAAGGACAGAATCTTAATGGCTTTAACTACATAACTAGTCAGTCTGAACCGCCCCACGGTCCTCACTCTCTCTGACAAGCTCTAAGAATGAATCCTAGACGTGGAGGAGGCTAGTTGCTTCTATATTTTGCAGAGGAAAAAGCTATTTCCACCTGCAATAAAACAGAAAAAATATTCATAAACAATGTCCTGGTCCTGATTTGGAAAATTGGCATGCCGGCATTGAAGCGTTCATCCAATACCCCTCCTGCTGCAGTTTACTGTAGCGTTGTGAAACCATTCTTTTTATCCCTGAGCTACAGTGCACAAGAATGAAACATGTGAAGCACTCGAGACACACGTGAGACACACAAGTCTCATGAGACACACGAGAGAAAGGCCTAAAGACAGAGCCGAGCTGACCCAGCCCAACATAGTCACATTATTACCATTTCACACGGGAGTTATTTAAGGAGGACTCCAAAATCAGCAGGGCTATGGATCGTCTTCGCCAAACACGGCACCTTCACCATTCGGGTTCTTGGACCACAATGCCACGTACAGACAGACATATGCAAGTATTCCTCATTATCTCATATAAACATACCCAAGAATGGCTAATGATCAGTTTATTTTATATGGGCACCACAGGCATGGAGCGTTCAGTCACTGCACACTTCCTGTTCATTTACTGAACCGCTAATCTCCTGCTGGGCCAGCCTTCAACACATAAGTGTTACTACATATAGCCTGGCCTCCTGCTCAACACTACAGTCATGTATCTCCAGGTGTGCCTGCTCCACTGGTTTCTGCCCTTAAAGACCTTTGGCATATCCAAGTTACTGAATCTCATGCTAGGTTGAAGACAGCAAGCAGCTGAATATAATGCTCAAAGTTAGAGGCGATTTGCAATTTTCAAACGATGCAGTCCAATGGAACATTCCAGAAAGACCATCTGTTCGAGGAACACAAAGGGAACAGCCACTTTAACACTGCTGATAATTTACTCCCATCACCAGCACAAAGCCCAGCACGCAAGCCTGAATCCCAAACCCGCGACCACAGCCATGCTGGTAAGTACAGAGAACAAGCCCACGTATTCCCTCCAGACAAAAAGAAACTTCACCTCCGTACACACTCTCCTCTCCTCACTCTAACTTATGATGCACGGGGCAGTGCTGTTGCTTCAAGGATGATCACAGCTCCACGGAGGATTACGTAAACGGGGTTCTGTGCACGTTTGTGCATTCACAAACATCACAGCCGCTCCTCAGAGGTGAAGGGGCTGGAGTCAACGCCACATCCACGCCGGTGCCGGCCGCAGGGAAACGCCTGGAGCCCGATCCGAGAGGGATGCCGGGGCCGCTCCGTGCGGGGAAGACGCCGCTGAGATTGGGAAGCGGCCCGCCGTCTTAGGGGCGTCTTCAAAAAGCGCGCCTGAGGATTACGTGGGAGTGTTCGCCCCGCTCCTTCTCCGACGCTAAAGCCGTTTCTTTCACGCTTTATTTTTGCTGCCGGCTTTTTGAAAATGGATTCATGAGTCGAAATCTTGCGCTGCGCAAATGCCGGGTTGAATTTCAGTACATCCTGACATCACGGCGAGCGCGAAGGAGACCGCGAGCCCTGTCAGGAGTGACGGAGCTAGTGGGAACCGGTGATGGTGCTGCCTTGTAGTCCTGCAGGACCACAGGTGTGTGTAGACAAGTTCTACGATCCCTCTTTCATGGAGAAGTTGTGTTTGGGCCATGGTCGGTTCCACTCCTGCTGTCATCACTCTGGTTCTAGTGCATAGTCCGTTCAACTACACCCTTGTCATGCACGTGGAGTGTTACCTACACCTACATCCATGACAACCCCACCCGGTCAGTGGATATGTACCGGGTCGCTTCCTCTGCTCTCTCTGGGTCGTGTTGTTCCCGTCCACTCTTCACATTTCCTCTTGTTTTCTGCACTGTTCTGGGTGAGTTTTGGTCTTCTGGCCCACTTCTGCCTCACACCAGCACACGTCCACACACAGCACCGTGGCACTTTGTCGGAGTCTGCTCTGCCGTTTCCCACTGAGCGCCTGTGTTTCTGCACTTTGCACCTACAATATTAATAAGGACTAAGGGGGTTAACTGATCGCAAATCACTGCAGAGACTTAATCGCTGACCTTTTTAAGCGGATGCCTCATCTTTTTAATGACTGCTGAAGGCGACCGGTGCTAAACCTCCCACCCTCCACTATCTCAGCCTAATATCAGTGTGTAAATAAAGGCACAAACAGAGTTGAAGAAGCTCCTGAATCAATCTGAATATTTGAGCTGACTGGGTCACTTAATTATACACCAAACAGCCCTCAGTCACTGAGACGTTCTTCAGATTCATAATCACCATGTTTTCTTTCATCAGAAAGCAGCTGACATTTCAAGAATCGCTGTAGAGTGTTGTGTGTACCAGGGGAAGCCCTGTTTCCACAAGGAGATGTATAATCAGACATTAATAAATATGTATTGGACTTCTCATCCTCTAAAATAAACTTAATGGTAATTTTGTAATTCCATTTGTTCAAATATACTACAATTACAATCACTGTACCATTAGGCAGTAACATGCTCGAACTAAATAAACAACGATTGATTTGTTAGGGTTTAATAACGAAAGGGACTTCGCAGACGTGCCAACAGCATACTAAGCAGCGTCCGAGCAGTAGCGAATGAAAAGCAAATCACACTAGCACGTAACCTAATCTGAAAATAAATAAAAAATTCAGATTATTCACATGGAGTGTGCTGAGCTAACTCCAGCAAACACCTCGACATGGGCGTGTGGTTAGATCTTTTGGAACCTTTATGTAATGTTAGTGAAAGACGATAACCACTGCACCCCTGGGTGGCTACATCTGAGCTGATAAAATGTCCCCTGATGTAATATATTTGCTCTCTCCTGGTCCGACATGGGTTGCTCAACAATCTATAGGTTTTAGATTTATCACAAACATCAGCTTGAACCAGGGCCCAGACCTGGTTAACACCGCCTAAATGATCCAGCGTTGGCAGCAAACTGGAGCAGGCTAGACCACAGGACCTCAGAGCTCGGAGCGAGGGCATTAGCCACGTCGCTCAGTGAAACAAGTCCTGGAAACACTTAAAAGTTCCAAATTAGGTATTGAAAGGGCATAAAACGAAATCGCACTCTAAAAAGATTTATGACCGGTGAAAATGCAACAGAACAATCGTTCGTTCGGCCAGTTTGGGAATCAACTTGAGTTGTTTCATATTTGCGAGAAGTCAGAAATGCTGAGTTGGTAGCACGTTGCTGCTCGTCTGGAGGACAAAAGAGGCCCATAAAAGACTCGTCCATCTCCGCACCAGTGTCCCCACAGCTCCACGGGGAGTCCAGAAAGCGCATCTGCAATACCACAGGGTGTAGGGCAAGTTTGAGCTATTAAAAATGCTGTGAGCATCACACTTAATAAAGGAAGACAAAAGATGTCTCTAGATCCATGTAGCATCATAATAAATGCAAGAGATCATAAATAATGCAGGATCCAGTGGAGCATTCCTTGGACATCCTTGGCTGGATATTTTTTTAAACTAATCTTCTTGAGTCAGGAGAGAAATCTCACAGCGCATAGCTTTACTTTGGCAGCTTAAGTTAGACAGCCGACATCCTCGTTTTGTCTACAGTTCAAACCAGGCTTTCATCCCTTCTGCCTGAAGTATGAATGATGTTTGTTTAAGGGCCACAAGAATTGATTGATGATGTTGTCGTTCAATGTCATTGACAATACAAAACTGTTGGCAATGAACCGCTTTTATCGATGTGGCTGATGGGTAGCGATATCAATTCAACGCGAGAGGGAAAAGCTTCAATAGGCAACGGAGTCTATATACACCACGGGGCACGAGGGAAGTCAAAACAAAAACAAACAGAAATATCAACAAAACAAAAAAAAAAATAAAAATGAACACCAGTAAAATATGGTGTGTGAACTGGTGAGGAGAAAGAAGACCAGTAAATGTTCAGACGTGTTTCTCTGCCTTTTTGTTCAAGTCCAGTAAACGCTCAGATGCGTATCCATGCCTTTTGTTTCCTCAGGCCATTAAAAACCATTTGCAAGAGTGACACTGGGCTCAACAACCTGGTCAAACTTAGAAAACCACTTGACTTGAAAGACTGTGATAAGAGCCCAGAGTTTCACAGTAAAGACCTGCAGGAGAGAGGGTCTCCAGATGAACAGGGTCTTGACCCTTTTTGCTTTGCCACTCATCTGTTTGTCGCTGGGTTCTTTTTGAGCTTCACCGGAGTTGTCCTGATGCAGAACTCAAGGCAGAGTGCCGAGTTATTCCTCATCATACGTTCTGTGTGCTGTTGGGATACTAACCAGAGTAGAAGCATCACATTTTTGTCAATGTGATAGGCAGCATAAATATTCACATGACGTTTTGTTAAGACATGTCCTCCCCCTATGCCACTGGGTTCCTGGGTGTTTTTGCTGTCCCGGGACAGACCGCAGGGTGTGTCCCAGCTGTTTCACTTGCGTTCAACAAAGGCAACAGGAAAGATCTAAAAAAGAGGAAGGCAGTAAGACTCTGATGAATTCATATATCGATTTCTGTAGTGTATGCAGCGGCACACTGATAATTCCATACATCAGAAGGCTAAAGCATCACAGAGCTCCTCTTCCACGAATGAGAAAACAGCCTCTCAGATTTATCGATTAGCACATAATGTCAACAACAAGGTACAGAATATCACAACGGAGGCTGAAACATCGATTCAGTTTATCAGGACATCGGGTGTGTTCGCTCCATTTTATTCATTTTGGTGGGATCAGACGTTCCTGGTTATAGGAGAACACTAAAACTGAACAAACTTTAGATTAAATTACTTAAATTTGAGCCATCATGATGTAAAGATGTCCGGTATATTTGTTTACAGGTTAGTCATTAATTACAGCAATATGTGTCTCAAGAGAAAACCTTCATAAATGATCACTCCCTTCATGTGTGTGTGTGTGTGTGTGTGTGTGTGTGTGTGTGGGGTGGGGGAGTGTTTATCAGGACACTCTTCCACACGGCTAGTCCTCAGCGGTGTAACACACATCGTACTGACAGCGTGCTCATTTCAGTAGGACTGCTAGCACAGCTCCCAGGTGGGTCAGCACATCTGTTGACTCGGCACCATCAGGCCACGCCCCCTTTCCCCCCACCTTCTGCTCTTCCAATCAGCACCAGCAGAGCCTCGGTTCATCGAGGCTCCGAGAGCCCCTCCCACCGAAGACTCAGCTCCTCCCCTTTTGCAGTCAAACCTCTAAATCTTTAATTCTCTTCCGCCTACTCTCTATCTACTTCTTTCTATTCCCTCACTCTCTGTGTGTCTTTCTCCATACCTGTAGTGAGAAGGCGGAGTCATTAAGGTGATGTCATTAGTGCAGGGTGTTCCTTTGGGCCGCACGGGTGCTGTTCACCCCCAGGTCCTAAAGCCTCCTGATCCAGGAAACTGCAGTAGTGGGGCAGGAGGAATCTGCTGGCTTCCACCAGTGCATACGAGGGCCACAATTAAAGGGCTACAGCCACAGTGTAGCCAGGGGCCAATACGTTCACCCATCTCACTAAGATACACTGCATCCAGGGTTCAATACATTCGCCCATCTCAATAAGACAGACTTGTGCCAGGGGTCAATACATTCACACATTTCCAAAAGACACTGTAGCCAGGGGTCAATACATTCACCCATCTCAATAGGTTTACATGGTTCGATATGTTTACCCTGGTCAAGACACCATTGGCCATGGGGCAAAAATAATTTTTATTATGCTCTGTAATATATTTTATGACTATTGACGCCACAGAGGGTAACTGTTACATGTGGTCTTATAATCCAGTTTATGGTAACTGATACGCAACAAAAGCTCGGATGCTGAAGACCTGAACATCAACGTTAAAACTAAGGGTATTTACATCAGTATCTGGGGTCTAGGGAAGACTAAAGCAGACTTCTTACACATTACACTGCACATTCGCAGAGATCTTTTCATTGTCTTCTCACATCTTAGCAGGTTTGAAAAAGGTGAAATATGCCTCCTGAATCTCATATCACTGCCAGAGTCGAGGTTTCAAACACAGGATCGCCTGTAACAGAATACCTAAATGAGGCTTTCATTGTGTGTGTGTGTGTGTGTTTTTTACTTTATGCTAAAGGGGCCTTCTCAGTATTTGCACTGTGACAATGGCCATCCATTTGACAAGGTCAAAATTCAAAGTACCTTTCTAAAAATAGCAAGAAACAGCTTGCGGGCGGGCATACACTGTCAGCCAAACCTGATAAAAGCATAATGTTCAATGCCATTATAACACAAAATTGTGGAATTTGAAAAGAAATAAATTGAATTGCATCTCAAATACAGTTAGGGAAGCAGTCCTGTCATCTGTACTGTCAGAGCACACAACTGCATGCATCATGTAACACGCACAACTACTGACTCTACGGCAACAGTACACTTAACATCATACGCCATACATCACATCAAACATTAGCATACGCCCCTAATACGGAGGGTCAACACTGTGGGTAGTGGTGCGTGAGATGTCCGGACTGGTGCTTTCAAGGACAGATTGTGCACACTGGCTGGTGCAGTTCATCCCAACACGGAGTGATCCATTACTGTTCCACGTCAAGAAGCATTCCTGATTCCTGCTTTCTGCTGCTCCCTTAATCCCATTTCAGTGTCACCACCACTTGTTACACTGAATCATTCCATTTATTAATGCCGGGGGGGAGGGAATGTGGAAGGAGAAGCATTTTATGGCGCCCCCTGGTGTCGGAGGAACAACAACACCTGGATCGCACCTTCTAAAGAAATAGAAAATGTATTTTTGTCATGTTTGGCCCCACCCCCATCTGTCAATCATGTTTTTGTTTTGTTTTTCAGTCGTCACGCCACACCGTTTCCTCTCCCCCCCTCATCGTTGGTCTCACCCGTGATGAGTTTAGTTCCTTCTTAGCTTGTGTATTTAAACCCTGTGTTTCTTCCTTGTGCTTGCTGGTCACTGTGTCTAACCCTAGTCTGTGTGTTGACAGCCCTGTGTGTTTTCTACAAGCCTCTCTATCTGCTTTG
Source organism: Brachyhypopomus gauderio (assembly GCF_052324685.1). Taxonomy (NCBI): domain Eukaryota; kingdom Metazoa; phylum Chordata; class Actinopteri; order Gymnotiformes; family Hypopomidae; genus Brachyhypopomus; species Brachyhypopomus gauderio. Next base: position 20,457,108 of record NC_135226.1, read on the forward strand.
GCCTCTGCTGTGTTTGTATAATTATGTAATTTGACCTTGGACCATTCTAATGTCTCTGAATATGGATTTGGCCCTAATAAATCTCACGCTTCTCAGAGAATGTGTCCACCTCGTGACCACTCCATGTTACAATCAATTGCCTTTGGTCAATCATTGCATTGAGAAGAAGAAAATATATATAGTGGACATCCATTTTGTTGAGATAAACTCTAGCTCTTTACATTAAATGGGAATCTGACGTGTGAACCGACTGATCTGTGGTCAGCTGGATCTTTAGACAGTTGAACTTGGGATTATTTACCCTGTTCACATCAGAATTCGTGCTATCTGGAGAACCTCTTGCTATAATCTGAATCTGGCAGCAATTTTTAAAATTGCCATCTAATTGCAAGCTTGGATTAATGGCATCCACTCCAGGAGCATCAATATTGGCTGTTTTCCAGGACCAGAACAAAATTCAATGATGATCTCTTCGGGCCACAAATCTGCAACCCCCCGATTAGCAGCATGTGATAATTAATCGCTGCAGCCTCCACCTTCTGGAGGACTGTGAGGTGGAGCGCAAACATCACGTAGGTTCACCTGCTCGGAGTCACAACAGCAAACATTCACAGACGTCAGCGGTTTGTCTCTCAGACCACTAAGCACTGCCACAGGTCCCCTCGCGGGCATCGGCCAAAGGTCCACAAACAAAAACTTGAGTTCATCCTGTGAAGTTCAGCCTGCAAGTAATTAGATGCCAACCAGAAAGCTGCGTGAACAAACGTCCGTTTAAACAGATGTTTAAAGGCAGGAATAATAGCTGGGAAGAGAAGTGGTACGAAAGTGGGAAGCCGATGCATCAGACTGTGATGAGCGCTGGCGTGTGAAGGCTGTCTGACCGGCTGCAGGCGTCACATGCGTGCCGTCACCAGGAAAGCCTGAAGCATCAGAATGCAATAAACCCAGTGACGTCCACATACCTGGATATGGCCCTCTCATCTCCCCATTTCATGGCCTGTCTCCCGTGAGCTACGGTGCCCTTCTCCTCCGGGCTGGTGGCCCACCCCTGCCTGGACCTAAGCCAAGCCATATCGCAAGGGGCCCAAAATCCAGATTTATGGATTTCGGGAGCAAGTGGCAGGTAATCACACTTTACGAGGTGCAAGTAAAATGATCTATTTCAATGGCCAAGCTGGTTTGTTCATGCTGTGAATTGCTGTGAAATTAGAGATGTCCACTTGTGTTCTCAGTTACCCCGGTGATTGTCTCCTAAGAGACTACTATGTCAAGGAGAGGGCAGCTGCAACCTTTGTGAGCATCATTAAATGAGCTGGGCTATCCTGGGAAATCTTCCATTTTAAAACATGGGAAGGGCTGCTGGAATCCATATCTTCACATGTGACTGACCTGTGATCAGAGGAAAACCAGATGACCTGAAGCAAGGTACTATAGAAGAAGAAGAGCAATATTCATGGGTGAGGGAGGGGAAAATGGAAGAATGTGCATGTGTCCAAACAGCAGGGTTGGACGGCGTTCAGGAACGGCCTCATCCATCACGGCCTCCTCTAAAGTTACGATTACGTGTCGCGTTACTCCCTCTCAGTCCCGGCACCTTCACATCCTCTCGGGCCAAAACCGGCAAACATTCGCTCCTCAGTTACAATACCTCTAACGTCTGCACAACAAAAAAGGTGTGTGGGCAGTTTAGGACTGTCCTCTATCAATATGTCCTACTTAGGTTAATAACAAGAACCGTCAGCTGTAGCTCATTAGCCTGGAAGCAGCCTACTCTTTTATATATGCAATGACTGTTATTTTTTGTCTGAATGAAGCTCTTTCAAAATTGAGAGTTCATTATTATAAGGAGAATGTCATGTCATCATTATCAGGGGGTGGTAAGCACCCCAAAGGCAAGGCGGTGCAGTTCCAAGCAAATTGCCACTATTTTTCTCCCATCATGCCACATGGTTGATCATCTAATGACACTGGGTCACGTGTCCATCATCATCTATATCCAGAACCACCACCCCGTCACCCAGCCCTCGGCTGTCTGGACTGGGTTTTTAGTTTTGTCTGTTTTTGTTCTTTTTTTGCAGGGCCAAAGTCATATGGATGGCCAGCTGGAATGCTCTTGTGTTATTTATGAAATATAAATAAATACATATTATTGAAACTGAAAAAATGTATTTCGTTTTTAAATGAGGCAGCATAAATTTTCATATCAGTTGAGGAAAAAGTAATTGAATGTGCGTATTGAATGATAATACAGTTTTGGTTTTAACCTACCAAAATCCCCATTACTAAAAAGCCATTGACGGGAAATAAATATAAGTGCCAATACTTCAATTCCCAGAATTCTAAGAGGATGTTCAGAGAATTCAAATATATCCAAGTGGCGACCATTAGATGCTTCATGGGATGAATCAGTAATAGGGCCCAAAACAAAACATATGACCGACTGAAGGTCACCTGCCTCCTGCGTCTGCATACGGGGATCAGGCTGTAGTGTCTGCACCACTGCCGTGTCCTTAAGGGGACACTGGCACATATGGGGATCAGGCTGTAGTGTCTGCACCACTGCCGTGTCCTTAAGGGGACACTGGCACATATGGGGATCAGGCTGTAGTGTCTGCACCACTGCCGTGTCCTTAAGGGGACACTGGCACATATGGGGATCAGGCTGTAGTGTCTGCACCACTGCCGTGTCCTTAAGGGGACACTGGCACATATGGGGATCAGGCTGTAGTGTCTGCACCACTGCCGTGTCCTTAAGGGGACACTGGCACATATGGGGATCAGGCTGTAGTGTCTGCACCACTGCCGTGTCCTTAAGGGGACACTGGCACATATGGGGATCAGGCTGTAGTGTCTGCACCACTGCCGTGTCCTTAAGGGGACACTGGCACATATGGGGATCAGGCTGTAGTGTCTGCACCACTGCCGTGTCCTTAAGGGGACACTGGCACATATGGGGATCAGGCTGTAGTGTCTGCACCACTGCCGTGTCCTTAAGGGGACACTGGCACATATGGGGATCAGGCTGTAGTGTCTGCACCACTGCCGTGTCCTTAAGGGGACACTGGCACATATGGGGATCAGGCTGTAGTGTCTGCACCACTGCCGTGTCCTTAAGGGGACACTGGCACATATGGGGATCAGGCTGTAGTGTCTGCACCACTGCCGTGTCCTTAAGGGGACACTGGCACATATGGGGATCAGGCTGTAGTGTCTGCACCACTGCCGTGTCCTTAAGGGGACACTGGCACATATGGGGATCAGGCTGTAGTGTCTGCACCACTGCCGTGTCCTTAAGGGGACACTGGCACATATGGGGATCAGGCTGTAGTGTCTGCACCACTGCCGTGTCCTTAAGGGGACACTGGCACATATGGGGATCAGGCTGTAGTGTCTGCACCACTGCCGTGTCCTTAAGGGGACACTGGCACATATGGGGATCAGGCTGTAGTGTCTGCACCACTGCCGTGTCCTTAAGGGGACACTGGCACATATGGGGATCAGGCTGTAGTGTCTGCACCACTGCCGTGTCCTTAAGGGGACACTGGCACATATGGGGATCAGGCTGTAGTGTCTGCACCACTGCCGTGTCCTTAAGGGGACACTGGCACATATGGGGATCAGGCTGTAGTGTCTGCACCACTGCCGTGTCCTTAAGGGGACACTGGCACATATGGGGATCAGGCTGTAGTGTCTGCACCACTGCCGTGTCCTTAAGGGGACACTGGCACATATGGGGATCAGGCTGTAGTGTCTGCACCACTGCCGTGTCCTTAAGGGGACACTGGCACATATGGGGATCAGGCTGTAGTGTCTGCACCACTGCCGTGTCCTTAAGGGGACACTGGCACATATGGGGATCAGGCTGTAGTGTCTGCACCACTGCCGTGTCCTTAAGGGGACACTGGCACATATGGGGATCAGGCTGTAGTGTCTGCACCACTGCCGTGTCCTTAAGGGGACACTGGCACTACCAGGCAACATGACAATTAGCAGAACCTTGTCTCTCTCGTCTGAAGGAAAGTGTTTTTTAAGCAGGCTTCAACTAAATGGGATTACAGTGTGGCTCACCAGCACACTTCAACACAGCGAGGCTCAGGAACAGCTTTCACAACTGATTAGAAAATGGTTTCAAAGTTTTAGGATGATAAATATAACTGGCTTTCAGCCAAAATATCATGTATGTCCCTGCATTTCCAAGCTAATACGTACCAGGCCAGAGATGTTTTAAGGAAGCTATAAGTAAAAGTTTTTCACCTTAGAAAGAGTATGGATCTTTCAGTGCTATTGTTTTCTTTCCCGCCAAAGATGACGAGGACCTAGCTGATTATCTTAGGAGTTATTGGGGCTTGAGGGGTCAAACCTGAAGTGAAAGGTCATTGAGCACTTCAGACCAAAACAAGCCAGCAGACACCACCACCCTCCGCAAACCTCCATGAGCAGGACACGATCACTACCACACAATCCCCCCCCCCCATCAGAGAATTGTTATTGATATTTACTGTAACTGAAACTGTAACCGTAACTGTAACTGCTGAACGCTGGTCACCATAGTCACACCGTAGGGTAGCTGATAGCTCATTGTCCCTATCGGAGGGTAAGCTGCACGTGTTGGGACACTTACCGAAATCTCCCAGAACTGCTCAGTCAGAACACTCATTACACAAAGTGGTTTAAGGCTTAATCAGTCATTGAAACAGCCTGAAGCAGCAATAACGACTCAGTTCATCTCTCCAACCCCCCACGTCTATTTCTTCACCTATGAATCACACTGCTTCGGAAATAAAGACTTTAAGATGTAAATCGGTTCAATGACGTTGGCAGGGGGCACTGCCTCGAAACAGGCTGTTACAGCCGTTGCCGCAGCGACCGGCAGGCAGCAGGTAGTGCACGGGTAGCATACAACACTGGCCACGCCCCCAACCACAGGCTACAACAATTAAACCGAGACTAGAATCACGCACGGAGTAATGCCACGTCTGTTCAAGCAGCCGACGAGCAGGCAAGAAGAACCAGAAAACGTTGCGGAAAAAGGTGCGGAGAGAGAAAGATTGGTCGGCTGATTGACGATCATTACGGATTCGTTCACAGACCATGACAAATGGGAAAGAACGGCGCCGACGTGAAATAGAGGCGCTGTGCGTTTGCGTCTCTTGTATTCTCAGTATTATTAGACTGGAATTTTCAGGCAGGTTTATAAATATAAATGGGGAGTAGGTTCTTTGTCAGGTCGTTTTAGTGAATTACCACAGGCCTTGCCGCTGCTACAGTTCCTGCGGTGTACGACGCCGACTAGAAATGTGGGGGCCATGCTCAATAAATTCAGTTCATATAGTAAGACGGTCCACATCAATACCAAACGCCCTGATGAACATTAATCGTTTTCCCCAATATTTAGCACAAGACTTAAGTTGCAGTGACCCTCACAGGCCTAATGGACGCTGGGCCCAACACAGTCCATCTCCCTGCCTTCAACACACTCGAGGACCTACCATAGCCACTGACCAGAAAAGCTCCTTAGCAGACTCCAATAAATTAAAGATTAAGTCCATAAACATCCGTAGATGTTTTTTTTTTCTCCAGCCGGGGTGCCTCTACATTTCATTAACGTTCAGCTAGAGTCTCTAAGCCTATTACAGGGGCTGAATGTTCTAGAAAGAAGGAACATGTACAGATAGTAAACCGAGAACCTCAGCGCAGCGAGAAAGAGGACGTTCCTGAGACAGGACAGAGTTCCCGAGACAGGACAGAGTTCCTGAGGACTCTCCCTCTGATCCTGCACTGAGCTGCTATGCCTTCATGGGTAGGTGTGCATCTCTTCTGAGAAAGACACATCAAACAATAGACTCCAATAAACTCCCGTTAATTTATTCACTGGGAAGTAGGGGCACGGAGACGCGTCTGTTGGGAGGGGACACCACACCTTCAAAGCTCTAGCCAAGAAAGACAAAAGGAAGTGTGCTTCGTCCCGTATGTCCTCACGCCCATGGCTGTGGCAAAGCAGCTGAACATCTTCAGAACCGGACCAGCCAAATATTGGCTCAACTAAACAAACAGCTCTGCTTAAACAAAAGTGAATCGAGCAGAATTCTAATTCACTGCACAGAACCACAGAACCAGAGAGAGACGTGGACAGTGCAGGGTAGAGCAGGACAGTGTGGGGGTAAAGAGGGACAGCGCAGGGTAGAGCAGGACAGTGTGGGGTAGAGCAGGACAATGTGGGGTAAAGTGGGACAATGTGGGGTAAATTGGGACAGTGTGGGGTAGAACGGGACAATGTGGGGTAGAGCGGGACAGTGCGGGGTAGAGCAGGACAATGCAGGGTAAAGCAGGACAGTGTGGGGTAGAACGGGACAATGCGGGGTAGAGCAGGACAGTGCAGGTTAGAGCAGGACAATGCGGTATAAAGCGGGACAATGCAGGGTAAAGCAGGACAGTGTGGGGTAGAGCAGGACAGTGTGGGGTAGAGCAGGACAATGCGGGATAAAGTGGGACAGTGCAGGGTAGAGCTGGACAGTGTGGGGTAGAGCAGGACAATGCGGGGTAAAACGGGACAATGCGGGGTAAATTGGGACAGTGTGGGGTAGAACGGGACAATGCGGGGTAGAGCAGGACAGTGCAGGTTAGAGCAGGACAATGCGGGATAAAGCGGGACAATGCAGGGTAAAGCAGGACAGTGTGGGGCAGAGCTGGACAATGCGGGATAAAGTGGGACAGTGCAGGGTAGAGCAGGACAATGCGGGGTAAAGTGGGACAATGTGGGGTAAATTGGGACAGTGTGGGGTAGAGCAAGACAGTGCAGGGTAGAGCAGAACAATGCGGGGTAGAGCAGGACAATGTGGAGTAGAGCGGGACAATGTGGGGTAAAGTGGGACAGAGTGGGGTAGAGCAGGACAGTGCAGGGTAGAGCAGGAAAATGCGAGGTAAAGCGGGACAGTGTGGGGTAGAGCAGGACAATGTGGGGTAAAGTGGGACAGTATGGGGTAGAGCTGGACAGTGTGGGGTAGAGCAGGACAATGCGGGGTAAAGCGGGACAATGCGGGGTAAATTGGGACAGTGTGGGGTAGAGCAGGACAGTGTGGGGTAGAACAAGACAATGCAGGGTAGAGCGGGACAGTGCAGGGTAGAGCAGGACAATGCGGGGTAGAGTGGGACAGTGTGGGGTAACGTGGGACAGAGTGGGGTAGAGCAGGACAGTGCAGGGTAGAGCCAGACAATGAGGGGTAAAGCGGGACAGTGTGGGGTAGAGCAGGACAATCCGGGGTAAAGTGGAAAAGTGCGGGGTAGAGCAGGACAATGCGGGGTAAAGTGGGACAGTGTGGGGTAGAGCAGGACAGTGTGGGGTAGAGCAGGACAGTGTGGGGTAGAGCAGAGGAAGTGATAGTGTTGCTCTTAAACCTTAAAGATTAGCTGGTCTGACCACCCACTCCAGTAATTAAGATGCTTTTGCTACACATTCCTACGGGTCTTAGAGAGATCCAGCTCACATGGGTTCAACCATCAAGAAGGAAAAACAGTCTGACAGAAGCAGTAAAAGTGCTGATTAGTCAGTATTATGAATGTTTTGAGGACCTCAGTCAGGCGGTCATATGAGCTGCAGGCCAACGGGTCAGGCCTGGCAGCAGAGCCAGCATTCCAGAACCACCCCAGACCAACCCATCCCCCCAGATCCAAACGGATCCACCCTCAGCTGTTTACAAAGTAATCTGGTCCCTAGCATCAGTCAAAGCTTATCTAGAGCTCTCAGGAGCCAGGGATGAATTGGCACACTGCACGGAGACAGAGAGAGAGAGAGAGAGAGAGAGAGAGAGAGAGAGAGAGAGAGAGAGAGAGAGAGAGAGAGAGAGAGAGAGAGAGAGAGAGATGGGTGATAAGAAGACAGAATGAGAGAGATGGAAAGAGAAGACACATGCATGCATACAGGATATAGAAACATGCACGCATGCATATATACACACACACACACACACAAGCATACACACACACACACACACACACACACAGCTTAATGTTTGCTCTGGATTTGCAGTTATTTAGAAGCAACATGTAACCAGACTGCCCTGTATAGACACACGTTCCATAAACACATAAAACACCCCAAACATTACACAGAAGAATCCGGCATGAAGCTGAAACACACTGCTGACATTTTCCACATGAATGATTAACGCTTTAACGCTTACAGCTGCGTTCAGTCACATGATAGTGAAGTTCAATTTGCATTATAACACAAAGTACAAAAGTAATTTCATATATTTTTTTCAAAAGTCTTTTTTTCATATATATTCATGTTATTTTATACACATTTTAGATGCATTTTAAAAGTTGTTAATCTCTCTTTTGTTCAGTATCATTTTGAAATCAGATCTCATCTCAATAAAATACATTTAAATGTCATTTTCATTTAACACTAATTGAAACAGATATAGAGATCATTTACATTAGCCATGAAAAAGCGATTATTTTCCTACAGCTAACTTTGCAAGTGATGGCCAATTCTGCTGTTATTGCATTATGGTATAGTTGTGATTTGCATCTTAACTATAGAGCATTACAAGTAAACTTTGAAACAAATATCTATGCAGTTTTTTAAAGTTGTTGTATATTCCTTAATAGCTTTTTTCAGAGCACGTATTTCAAATGACTGGATAGTTTCACAGTATCTGGTGTAATAAGGAAGAAATGTGTTGGTTAAGGGGAGTTGGTTTTTAATCACACTCTGTCCAAGTGTCATGCTGGTTCCTCAGACGTGTCCCTCAGACGTGTCCCTGAGTCGTGTCCCTCAGACGTGTCCCTGAGACGTGTATGAAACCCTCCCCACATCCAGGTAGAGTCAAAGTTGCTCAAACTGTTTCATATCCTCTCATATCGCCACCATTTCCCAATAAACACCTGACTTTTCCAATATATCAAGTTCTGCCTTGCTAAATCACATTTCCTCACCCTAATAACATTGGCCAGGCAGGGGAAGATTAAAGACCTCTTTAAGTTCACTTTCAAGGCTGGTGTGCTTTAAGCCCAAGTGTGGAGATATACACTGATGGTTCCTCACAGCTGTGAAGCCCAAATCACCTGACACCAGGTAACCAGAGTCCAGATCAGAGGTGTTCGCTCGCATGGGGTCATCCTCAAAGTCACAATGAAGTTTTTTCTGAGAACTGTTAGCTGTTTGCCAAATTTCCCTCTACTGAGCTGTTATTCTTCACTAATAAATAGCAATAATCCATAAAACTAACGAAAAGCATCATGAAAGAACTAACAATCTATAAAAGAGCCCATAAAAGCTAAAAGATTCTACTGACATACTGGTAATAACATCAGTTAATTATGAACTAAAAGCCCAAATATGCCTTATTAGCTAGTCATGAACAGAACATATATTTAAGTTATTATTAGGATCAATAAATTGTCTCCCATCAGTCAGCTGAAGGTAACTGAGATCTTCAACAGGTACATATGGCTGAGATCACACACAGTATGAAGTTTGTACACAGACGTTGAATCACACACACTGGATCCAGACTACACAGTTCAACAGTCTGGTTCCAGACTGCACAGAAGAACACAACAGCTCCTGACACTAACACTTAATGACACGGCCAGCCATGCAGTATTATGGGATGCTGGATGATAATTCAGGTCTTATTCAGAGCCTCACAAGAATATTTTAGTAAGAAAAGTATCATTGGTCTCTGAGGCCAACACGTCTTGAGTATTAAGACAACGCAAGTTTATTTGTGTAGTATGTCTCATGCACACCGGCAGGTCAAAGTGGTTCACATAAGATATAGAAGAATAATGGAGCTTATTACACCCCAAGATCTATAACCCTGGGAAGTAATCTCATCCTTAACCCTAAATTTGCACTAAAGCTATGGTCACAGTTCATCTAGCCCCGCCTCCCGCATTCTGGCACGGTTACCGTGACGCCAGCGAGAGAGGTGGAGGAGCTGGTTGCTCATGGTTACCAATTGCCGTCACCTCCGCGGACTTCAAACCCCACCCATGTGACGTGCACGGCATGCGATATATACTACAGGCATTAACCAAGGAGAGAAAGCCAATATCTACCGGCGTATGAAACAGGCCACAAAACTCAATCACCCATAGTTCATTTAGGAAGTTTCTTCCTCCCTGGCCGGCCGCCATGCCACTAAGCCTTAGATTAAGTAACAGGCCCAGACAAATTGGTCTAAAAATACGTTGGCACTGCCACAGTTGAACAAAACCAATGAGCGTGTGCACACTGCAGGCGCAGTGCCGTGTTCACACTGTATTTACCAACTGCTTATTATGTAACCAGGGCGTCAGAAGCAGGAGCTTTTAAATTAAAATGTTGACTTTTACTACAGTTCTTCATAGGCGGCAAGGTCCATTACAACCAAGCCAGCCCTTCCTGTTTGATGTGGAAGGATTTAAGTGCACTCACACCATGCTGCTTCATGCAGGAGATCGCAATTATTTCATGCAACACTGTTAAATAAATGAAACGCAATCAGGACTACAATAACACCACTGCACTGTGTTCGTTATTCCCATTTTGACGAGTATTCAGGACAGAAAGCTAGCCTAATGCTATCTGGTAATTGTATTCACATTTAATTACTTTTTCCCCCACCTCCACCGATATGAAAATTATCTTTCATATTAAATATATTAAATCAAATACATTAACTTAGATATTAAATAAAATAAATGATTTAAATAAATGATAATATATACATGTATACAGTATGTGTGTGTGTCATGACTCCTCCCACAGGCTTTCCCAGGTGTAGTGTGCATGAATGTTTGTGAGTTTGTGCGTTAGTCCGTGTGTACGTTACTCATCTTTTAGTGTTTATCCGAGTCCCAGAGCGCATCGTTTTCTACTGTGTAAATAAATGTTACGTGTTCAAAATTGTTCCACCTGTCTTGCTCGAAAATATAGTATGTGTGTACGTGTATAATATTACATATATCCAGGTGATATGCAGGATGTAATCTAAAATGTGGTTAACCTAATCTTCATTCCTAGGGCTTATTAACTGATTTGTCTTGTGACTTGTCTTTATTAGCATTTTAAAGGTGTTACAATTTGGCAATATACTCTTTAATGAAATAATTAGGCGTGGTGGTCATCCTATAATGTCTTCCTTAATGGACTGTCACTTCATGACCTACAGGCTTGTAAATGAACACAGCATTACGCTCCAAGGTAATCGTTTTAAACGCTCCTGGGTAATCCCTTGAAACAACCACACTTGTTCATGATGCAAACACACAGACCCTCTCGGACCGAACAAATGATCACACGCTGACAAACACGTCTCTCTCCCAGGAAGTTAGCGAGAACCTCCCGCTGATGCCTTTCATATCTGACGTGATATGGCCTCTCCAAAATCCCTGAGCCTTATACAAGCACATATTCCACATTTGTAAGATAAGCTTCTTAGCTATTATCATAGCGAACAGCTCTTCTCTCGCAATAATAACCCGTCTGACTTGCATCTCTTGACCTGAGTATTGGGTCAAGTTCTAAATTTCCATAAAGAGCTCTAGAGAGAAAAAAAAGAAAGAAAATAAAAAAACCAGGAGCACCTAACACACAAAACAGACCACAAGGCAGGAGATCTGATGTTTGTGCACGACACAAACATTTGGGATGTCAAAAGCAGTCTGGGAACTGCAGGCTCACATTCAATTACATATAATATTGAACAACATTACACACCGTCGTCTAAACAGCTACTGTGATTTTAGGCATGATAGGATGATTCTCATCAGTCACAAGAGCAAGATATCTCATAAAAAAACAGCTTCCTAAGGCGCATCTCCCTCCAAGCATTTAAAATCGATATCAAGTCTAGTAGAAGGAAAGAAGTGTTTTACTCATATACGGTGTATCAGTGTGCAGTATCAAAACCGTGATCCCCCTGGACTGTGGTCTTCTCCCATCTGAATGGGAGCTCGATTGGACACAGGATATGTGGGAACACCTGGGAAACAGAACTCTACGGCCACCTGGGCGACATTTAATATAGGAAAATTACTTGAAAAATTACTTTTTCAACATGCATATTCCTCTGGGGGGGGGGGGGGGGGGAGCTATTAACAACCTTTTACTGAGCAGCAAAAACACCACCCTTTTTAAGGAAAACAACGCGCCGATCACATTAATATGTACATTAATGTTTGCTCACCGCCACAGAATTCACCCATTTATGTCAATCAAACAGACCTTCACACAAGCAACCCCAGATAAGCCACCATCATTACCAAGCAGTGCACAAAGTTGGTAAAACTTTCTGGAATTGAACAACCACCAGTTAGAGATATCTGCCAATGTTCTCGCTCAAGCTGACCTTGAAAGACTAAAAATCTCACTGTCAAGGGATGGCTGGCACGTTGGAGATGGTCGGTGGGGCAGAACACACAACAGCAGTATGTACTTAAAGCATCACCCTTTGCTGAGTAAATACCACGGCTTGGTTAGGAAGCTTGCATGCTTCTCTGGTGATTGGCGAGCAATTTGTGGGGCTTATCTCTGCAGCTGATGATTTCACGCTAAATGAGAAAGCAAATGTCATAGATGAGATGAACGTTCCTCTGAAGGCAGCGCATTTTAACGCCGCCCTTTCCTTGAAGGAGAACTGGAATTCCTCTCTTTGAGCGGCACCTCGGTTGTGACACAGGTTGTGAACCCATCCGTGATTCAGAACACCTGCAAACCTACCCGAGGGGAATGAGTGGGCCGAGAGATTAGAGCGCCGCCTTTAGAGGCTGTCCGTTTTAATTAGCGCTTGAAAGAACGCAAACAGATCAAAAACAGACGCTTAGTTACCTCACAAATCACAGACTGCTCAGTATATTAAAGGTGGCTGGCTACAGTCAGCTTTTGGGAGAAACGGAGACTGCTTTGGACGTTTAACGGCTTGGGAATATTCCAGATCTCTAATAAAAATCAAACAAGGTCTTCTGTCTGATTAGACCTAGTTCATTGCTGTATTGAATAGCATAACCTGAGGTGCATTCAAATCTCTGTGGGATTTTAGAGCCAAGGACAGAGAAGACAAACGAGGTGAAAGCTGGCCATTTTTCAAAGCCTTCTCTTCTGCCTCTGAACTCTTCACGTCGTCCTTAAGTAACAGCGGGAGATTAAAAGTATGGATCTGTCTAGAGACGTTGGAGACAGGGAACGTTGGTGACACATCAAATGAACATTCTTCCCCACTTCCACACAATGTCAGCGGAAACCTTTTCTTTTTTTTCCCCCCAGCAAAAAAAAAAAAAAAGGAGAAGTGAGAGGGAAGAAGCAGGAGCTGGAAGCACAGAGACGTGATCATTATCCAGCGTGGAGCTCTGCAGTTAGTCATCAGGACCTCCAGACGTCTCTTCCTACGTCGGAGCGGCGGTTCCAGACCAGAGCGGCTGTCTCCAGCAGGCTGGGACTTTCCCTCCTCTCCCTGTCTGTCTGTCCATCCGTCCGTTCGTCTCTTCGTCTCGTCATCTAGCCGGCGGTAGTTCACCAAGCGCTGCACGTTCACGGCGGTACCAGCTCCTCGGGCCCGGGGCCGACCCGATTGGGGGGAGAGGGGGAGGAGGGGGTGTGCAGGGAGAGGGGGAAGGTGCCCAGTGTGTGTGGAGGAATTAGAGGTGTACCGCATAAAATACTGCAAAGAAAGCGTTCAGTCAGGATGCTCTGAAGATGTTCAACAAGAGCACAGAGAATATGTTAGGTTAGCTATTAATCTTGCATGATAAGGAGGTCTCTTCTTCTGCACTGGCTGCGTAATAGTAATGAATTTTTTTTCCCCCCAGAAAGCTTTTCACTTTCTACAGCAGAACCTAGAAAATATTACAGATATCAAATGTGGAGAAACCACCTGTTACACCAAATGTGGAGAAACCACCTGTTACACCAAATGTGAATTGCTCCATTTTATATGTTGAACTGAACTGCTCCAATGTTTTCATGTTTAACACATCAATCAGTCGTTCCGTTTATTAGGCCAAGAGTTGTCGGTTCTCTTCACGGCAGATTAGACAGCTCCGGTGAAGACTGGAAACCTGGAGAATATCTGTAGTCCTAACTGACCTGCTAACTCGGCCACGTTCCTGACACTGTGAGATGGAGCGAATCTCTGACATGACTGTCAAGTCTGTGCCACTGTGTCTCTTGTCTACAGAGCCTATGGAATGTTGTCTAAGGTAGCATGACATAATGCAATACAAATTAAGATGCTTTGAGATTTATTCTTTTCTACTTTGATATTTTCTTTTGAGATTTAAAGGCAAGACAGTAAAGGTGAGACGGTAAGGATGAGACAGTAAAGATGAGACTGTAAGGATGAGACAGTAAAGATGAGCCAGAAAGGATGAGACAGTAAAGATGAGACCGTAAGGATGAGACAGTAAAGATGAGACAGTAAAGATGAGACAGTAAGGATGAGACAGTAAAGATGAGACTGTAAGGATGAGACAGTAAATATGAGACAGTAAGGATGAGACAGTAAGGATGAGACAGTAAAGATGAGACAGTAAAGATGAGACTGTAAGGATGAGACAGTAAATATGAGACAGTAAGGATGAGACAGTAAAGATGAGACAGTAAAGATGAGCCAGAAAGGATGAGACAGTAAAGATGAGACCGTAAGGATGAGACAGTAAAGATGAGACAGTAAAGATGAGACTGTAAGGATGAGACAGTAAAGATGAGACAGTAAAGATGAGACAGTAAAGATGAGCCAGAAAGGATGAGACAGTAAAGATGAGACCGTAAGGATGAGACAGTAAATATGAGACAGTAAATATGAGACAGTAAAGATGAGACAGTAAAGATGAGACTGTAAGGATGAGACAGTAAAGATGAGACAGTAAATATGAGACAGTAAAGATGAGACAGTAAAGATGAGACAGTAAATATGAGACAGTAAGGATGAGACAGTAAAGATGAGACAGTAAAGATGAGACTGTAAGGATGAGACAGTAAAGATGAGACAGTAAATATGAGACAGTAAAGATGAGACAGTAAAGATGAGACAGTAAATATGAGACAGTAAGGATGAGACAGTAAAGATGAGACCGTAAGGATGAGACAGTAAAGATGAGACAGTAAAGATGAGACAGTAAAGATGAGACAGGGCTCACTTGCTCTCCCTCCTCCTGGTTTTCTCCAAGTTGATTTTGTGTGTCATTTGTTTCTATGTGACTAATGCCCAAGTTAACATCGTAAAAAATTTAACATGATTATTTAAAGGCTATGTGGAGACTGTTTAGAATATCAAACAACGGTCAGAAACTCAGAAAGGAGTTTTGAAGCGGTGGTCTTAAAGAGCCTGTATTAGGGTCTGTTACTGTACATATGTTATCATTTATTGTGTGTATATATTGTGTGTATATTATGTACATATGTAACTTTCTACTTGATGGTATATATGCAGCTCTGGTTGCCATTCTTCAGGTATGGGGGTGTTATAGCAGTTTCTTATGGTAAAACGCCACAACGCTGTGACTTTAATCAGGTGATATAATCCAGCATTAATGTCATAAATTGTACCACGAGGCCCAGGTGGATCTGGAGAGACACAGGTGGTGTAGATCTAGAGAAGCAGGTGGTGTAGATCTGGAGAAGCAGGTGGTGTAGATCTAGAGAAGCAGGTGGTGTAGATCTAGAGAAGCAGGTGGTGTAGATCTAGAGAAGCAGGTGGTGTAGATCTGGAGAAGCAGGTGGTGTAGATCTAGAGAGACAGGCTCCGTGTTGATGTGATCGTGCTAGCACACTCAACATTCAACAGCTACGCTCATGCTGCAGATGAAAACAGTTACTAACTGAAATGGAGAAATCCTGCTATTAAGATAATGCATCTGTGATTGTTTTAGATGTTTAACTTGATAGTGGATTAGTGTGTCTTAATAATGACATCTCATATTATAGGATATTGTGGTCTAATCTTCATTTCAATGTAGCTGATATGACACTGCTACCAACCATCAGATTCAGTCCAAATTCACTTGATGAATTATACAAAGTAATTTATACCCAACTAGAGTAAATATACACTACACAACTCGTGTAAATATGCAGCACACAACCGGTCTGCACCAAACACCGTATAAATCCTCTCACAACGCACGCCTGCTTCTTTTGCTGTTCAGCATTTCCCAGACTTCAGAGCATCAAACATGCTTATTGGTTCTTGTTTTGGAAGGATGTTCAATATTCAGATGGGATACATGATTAATACTGACCCGAGTGTCTATGATCAGACTCTCATTAGAGCTGGCGTGGGGAGTGACTGAAAGACTCCTGCTACAGTTCAACAAACAGGAGAAGATTCCCCACAGTCTAAATAGCGCGTGAGGGTCGTAGTCACCACAGAGCCCTCAGATGTGAGCGTGATTACACCACAGCTTCCACGGCAAGCAGGACTTCACTGGCAGACATGCAGACTGCTCCGAGGCCCGGCTGGATACAGGGGTTGGGCAGTCCGGCACTTTGGTGGTTTGGTCTTTGTAACAGACACCATCACCTCTCTCTCTCTCTCTCTCTCTCTCTCTCTGTTGTCTTATATTTACAGATGCAGCCTCATTATAGCTGAATTTCATTTATTTCGTTTCGCAGTGAGGTGGTACCTGCTGAACTTTTCAGCAGAATTCAGCTTTTAGCAGCGCCACCGCCCATATATGAGGAACAGAGTGTTTACTACGTCTACTGTCCCTCCTCCTCCGTGTTAATTACGACAACAGGTGTCCTGGACGTGTCTGTAACACAACATGGGTGTGTTGCGTAGTAAATTACACAGTCACGCCAGGGACTCGAGATGATTCTCGTCAACATTTGCCGTTGTCATCAGTCCTGGTTATTAATTCACAGGGCGGCCATTGCAGAACGGATCACCGCCTGCTTTGAGACGAGTCAATCCGATCCAGCTGGGCCCTGGGCGAGCCCTCTAGTTTCAGAGGAATACAGTTTACTATCAGCCCCGGCCATGACCCCAGTTGGAGAGGCAAACTTAATTCAATGTGCAAGAAACAGGCCTTGGAAGGAGAGGGGTCTCAGATCCTGCTGCGGCAGGCTGATAAAGACGTGAACACGACCTACACGCCAGGCACACCCGGGCCACCTCGGCTGAACGTGGTAGGATACAACACGCCCACGTCACCCGCCACGTGGAGGACGGGAACAGGCTGTGTGACACATGGCTGCTTTGATCAGGCTGGTGGAGGGGAGACACGATTACCGCTCGGCGCCCGAGGCCCACACGTGCGCCTCTCCGGCGGCCAAAGGAGCGGCTCACGTGCGGCACACGCGCACGCCACCCTGCACGCTCCACAGCTGCTCGCTCTCTCAGCTAATGAAGACACACTATGATGTGTCCTTCCTGAGTCATTTAGACAGCACAATCACATTCACGCCGCACACACCAATGTAATTCTGTACAGCTGCAGAATCGCCGTATCTGCGAGTAACTGCAAACACATGCCTGCTCTGCAAAAACCACATTCCCTTACACATCAGTCAGAGCAGAGAATAAACATGTCTTGGGAAAAATGTATCGAGTTATTAGACAGGAATGTTTTTATACCAAGTAAAATTATATAGAGAAGTCTGTGAAAAACAGCTTCATTAAAACCTCCAGAGACCAGCAGGAGCAATAAAACCGGGAGACGAAGGTGAGGTGAGACGAGGCATGAGGAACCGGGGAGCGAAGATCTCACGGGCCTTCAGCACAGAGCACAGCAATTCATCTGAGGGTGTTAGGAGAGGAAGGGGTGTGGATGAAGTGCCTTAGAACCTTAGAAAGAGAAGAAGTACTATTCCACATTGATTGAGAGAGAGAGAGAGAGAGAGAGAGAGGGGGGGGGGGGGGGGGTGAGTAGGTGGCCCAGTGCCAGCCTGGTGCAGGACAGAACAGTCACATTTATGCAGAGCAGGGTTGCTAAATGGAGGGCCACTTCCTCTGGCTCTGCCGGCCCGACGTGCCTCGCGTGTAGAGCAGCTCTTTCCTGGAACCAGCACCCTAGATCAGCCGGGCCGGTGCCCGGGGCAAGAGGTGTGGGCCGCAGCAGGCTCGGTGCCAACCCGGCCTGGGATCGGCACCACCCAGTCACCTGGCCCCTCACATCACGATGGCGGTCTCACCCATGTGAGGCAATCTGAAAAAGGCCAGTGTCATACTCAGAGTTTTGGGGTACAATTGGCCCAAAAATGAGACTGCGTGACCAGCGTTTGGGTTGTTTTGTTTGGGTTTCCCAGCACGTGCCAGACGGTGTTTTCTACGAACGAAAGCAGACAGCAGTCCTGCAACACATCTCGGCAAGACACAAGAGCTAATGAAAGCCCGTGTCCCGAGACCTATAGAGTAACCCTAATGGACCTACGTAGTGCCATGCCATAAGCAGCGAGAGGCTCGAGACCGCGGGCCAAAACTTGGTGCGTGTCCAGCTCACATAAACGAGAGGGCTGTTAGATAGATTGCCACGTCTGTTTACCCTTGGCACTGCAAGCGTGTCTTGTCCCAGGAAACCCCAACCACACGTCCCCCACACGACAATTCACGGAAACACCATTCACGGAAACACAGCTCAGCGGCAGGCAAACAGCATCTGTGCGGCAGATCAGAGGCAGTCGAGAGAAATCAACAGATGATGATGATGATGAAGGTGATGCCGACGGTGCCAATGACGCTGAGCTCTTCACGCCGACCCGCGTGCTCTGATCACACAGGCTCATTACCATATCGGATCAGTCACCAACTCTCATCCTCTGCACTCCTGCTCTGCTCTGATTGGCTCGAGCTGGACGTGTCCGCCCCCACGAGCTGCCCGTCACACGCCCACATTTATTTCAGGGCTTCAGAAAGAGCCGCGCTCCAATAACCACCATCACTTCAGCGAATAATTCCCCCCTAAAGCTCCTACAACACCACAATTTATAATGTAGACATGGAAAGAAACTCAAAGCAGAAATAAACAGAGGGGGTAAACAGAAGGATAATGATGCCCAGTATAAAGGATAACGGTGTCCAGTATAAAGGATAATGGTGTCCAGTATAAAGGATAACGGTGTCCAGTATGCATGCATTCTCCATCAGCTTCTCAGAAACATGTGCCTTGCAACCACACGCACTGAAAGCCACAAACATGCGCAGGTTGGCAGAAACGATCCTCTACTCTGGTCATCTGTGTCCTGTTTTGAGTGCAGGGCCACTGCTGACCAGACATTACTGGGGTGACTCTGACAGTGGGAGTTGCACTGGTGTTAGTACATCAGGCACAGCGGTGTTAATAGTAATGGGGTTTTGACAGGGGTCAGCATCACTGCAGGGCTGCCTGTGTGGACCGATTCACCAGGACCAAGGTGAACTGGCAATCAGAAACTGGCCAATCAGGACCTGGGTTTGGTTCCAGTTCTCTCTTTAGTAGCTTAGTATACACAATCAGATTATCATCCTGGATTCAAGAAAGTTTTGAAATGTTCCATTAGGTTTAATGCCACCAACAGACAAAGTAAACCAAACATACTCGAACATCACCATATTACCACAACATTTTGATTAAGACTGGATTAAATTAAGCTTTTAAAGCCAAATCTAAATAAATTCACATTACTGCTAAAATGTTTACCTAAATAATGTTGAGATAGCTGGATTTTGTGAACCTAACTCTGAAACGCAGGACAAAAACAGCAAGTCACTTAAAAAGTTGTGAAGAGTCAATAAGCACTCCAATTAGCACAATAATGTTAAAAAAACTACAATACCCAAGGTGCTCAGCTGAAACCCCAAGCGTGTTCTGAAACAGTGACATATCTGTGTCCTGGTTTTTCCAGTGAATTTTAGAGCTGTTTTAAACCACACAGTGAAGTTTACTCAAATAACTGAAAAAAGACACTGCCTGCGAATTGGGTCGTAAAAACCTAAACTAGATATCAGTAAAATGAAATAAGGATAAGACCATTCTTACTGATGACTTCATATGAAGGATGAAGATGAGGATGATGATAGCGGTGTGGTGACACCGTTGCAGGCAACACAGACAGAGGCGATGACAAAGCCAACCATCATAATGATGATAAATAACGAACACAGAGAGGCTCAGTGAGGACTTGTTTCACCCACGATCCCGGAGTCGCACTGTACCAGGCCCAGAGCTCCCCTCCAAACCAGGCTGATGTGGACGATGACAAGTGTTCTTCCACAGAGCGCACGACACATCCCAGAATAGCTCCTCCAGCTGGCGGACGACAGTCGGAGGGGCTTCAAAGCTGTATATCAACAATCAAAGACCATCGCGGCCAGCAGCGCCTCCATTAACCGCAGAGTTCTCTCTTTCAGCGCCGTTGGGACGATATTTCATCTTCGCATTCTGCTGATGGTGCCGGGCTCCTTCATTACAGTCGTGAGTGTGTGCACAGAGCTCATTCAGGCAGCCTGAGATCATTACGAGCCAACAGTCATGAGTGGGGCGATCAGTTCCATTCCACGACTTCTCAGCAGGGGGTTCAGTGGGTCCCCAGCCCTCCGCTGCTTAAGTGTCCGCGTGCTTTAGGGTGCAAGAAGGTGGGTAATAACCCTCCTGCCCAGAGTGGACCAACTGGAGACTGGATAAGACAGCCGACCGCCCCAGCCAGACGGTGCGGACCTCGAGTGAAGTTTGGACCGGGGCCATCACGCCCATTTAATTCTCATATTATTAATGCATGCATAAAGCTACCCAGAGAGCTCTGACTGATTACTGTGTGCCGTGAAGCCTCGAGCGTGCGTCTAGGACAACGCTGGAGCAAACCGGGGCTAATAGGCCGTAAGGTATTACATTAGTGAACGCTGTGGTCAAACACGCTATACACAATACAATAATTACACCCCGAAACTGAGTCCACCGGGATGAAGAAAAAACAAACAAAGCGCAGAGCGAGTTGGGGGATAATTCTGCGACTTAATAAAATTGATATTCTTATTCAAAATTATACGGAAAATTAGTTGATAAAGAAGGAAGTGTATATCCATATATTCCCTCTCCTCATCGTCCTTTCTGCCCACACCAAGAAACGGACTGCAGCTCCCGGGTCAACCTTGGACTTTCACACCTGTTAAGTGATGGCACCACTTTGAGCTGCTGTTCGCCACACGCCTCTCTGTGCCAAGACCCCCCCGCCCATCCCGCCTCACTGTCCCGACTCCTGTACACTAATGTAATGTGCAGTCGTGACGCCCACTGGTTGTCATGTGACAGGTGAAGGTGGGGCAGGACGTGCGCACGAGGGCCCAGCCCACAGGGCGGTGCTGAGCCTCATCAATCCTCCGAGGGTGCGGTACCAATTGGCGCATCTCGATTGCTGATCGCCTGACGGAAATTGATTTTCCTCCGCCCAAATGAAGTCTGATCGAATCAGACAGTGGGCTGGAAAACAAACAGCAGACCGTGCAAAAGTTCAAGCATCGCAGAGGCGATAGCAGCCGCAGGGAACGAACTCCTGCGAAGATCGTGAAGACGCACCTGATTTAGGCCATTAGAGAGCTCGGCCAGTTAGATGAAGACAAAACCCACCACTGCAACATCTCCAATAAAGTGCAAAAATGTCTCACACGGCAAACACCCTGAATCACAAAATAGTAAAACATGTAAATGTGTTCGTCAGCATCGCTTATTAAAAAAAGAACAGAAGTCCATTTTTTAAAAAGTGATAATGTAATGAACACAGTTCCTGGCAGCAAAACGACTTTCAGACTCTACTCAATCCTCCCGTGCACTGAAGACCAGAGAAATACAAATATGTGAGTAATTATGTGGTTGATCAGGATTCACAGGCCATGGTTTGACCGCGCCACAACCCCCCTGGTAATGGGTAAACTGAGCAGACATATGCAGCGTGTGGGATTTTGACCTATTCCCCTCGCAAAAACCAAGCCAAGCATTCTGCATCCGTAATGCAGACGGGTCAAGCATCACATCATAATAGGAGTCTGGGTATGAATATGTAAATGGAGACTCCTGGGATTGGGCACACGGACACCCCGGTGCGGGACTCATCAGCATGGTCTGGCATTACGGTTCTACATTACACATGATTTATGAGAGGCACCCCCCCCCCCCCAGCCCCTCAGCCCCCCGGTCTCGCCCTGAATGAACTGATTGTCTCGTACAGTGCCGAGGCGTGGGAGTCAGGTTTCTTGCCGCCTGTTCAAGGTCTGATCAATACGAGATGCTGCAGAGTCGGGGGGGGGGGGGGGGATATGGAGGGAGGGGGGATTTCTGGAGGGGTGAGCTGAGCGTCCCGTCCAGAGATGCTTCATTTTCTAGAACATTCCTGCTACGTCCTGCTGCGTCCGGTGACTTTCAGTTTAAAACGATACAGTGCCGTGGAGAGCAGTGATCCAACACCCACACACCTGGGCCGACGTATCCTCCAGTTACGCCCCAAACCTGGGAAACTTCCTTTATATATATATATATATATATATATATATATATATATAAAGAAATATTTCAACATTGGTCTAGAAGAATGACAAAACTTGGTTCCTTGGTCCTTGGGGATCAACCAACAGAGCTAGCAAAGTCCCCCATGGACAATGAAGACCACACTGTCAACCGTCTGCCTCAACGTGATCAACCGTCACCAAGCTTGGACTGTCTCCAGGCCCAGCGTTTCCTGGATACGTCCTGTACAGATGGGAGCCTGGTGCACGTCACTCCCAACATGGCCAGTGAGGTGTTTCAGGCGTGCCGTGAGGGGGTGCGCTTTGTCCAGGGACTGACGCCACTAGCCTGTGTGAGTGAGGGCAGGCGGCCAACACCCCGATCTTCCTTGCAGTGGTCACTCTTCGTGGGAGGTGTCCGCCCCTCAGTGGGAAGCTCCACCCACTTCCTGCTGGCTTGAGTCCGTGTGATTGGCTGGCGCGTCGTCCTCTCTTCCTGCCACTCGCACGAGAGCCACTCAGCACCTCGTCTCCTCCCCGAGCTCCATCTGGCAGCAGCACAACCAGGAAGCGTTCCAGCCAAAACTCTTCCTAGCAGAGTCTCCTTCAACGCCAGGTATGTCTACCGCCAACGTGCGTATCCCAGAAGCCCCGGGACTCTCCGGGGCCGTCGGCGAGAACGCCGCCATTGCTGCCGCCACCTGTCGGAAACGTCACGCTGCTCTGGCGGAAGATCCTCGAGCACCTGTACCGCTTTCCCGTCCAGCGCCAGACCAGAACCGCATCACCGTGACAGCCGGCGTCTCAGCACGATGGCGGCTGGCCAGGAGCAGCTGGAGTGAGGCTCCCAGACGCCCTCACGACGGCAGCGTCGTAGGTGGGTTTGGGCCGTCTCCCGACTGTGTGTCTTCCGTATCCTGCAGACTCACTCCAGACTGGCCGGGTCCATTTGGGAGGAGCCAGAAATAACACTCACCACCCACTACCTCCAATCTTCTCTCTCACTCCACCACTGAGCTCTGAGGTGCTGTTCAGCATCTCTTCAGATACCTAGACATCCTCAGCAGAGAAGAATCTCAAAAGGCTCTTCAGTGAAAACATTTAGTAAAGAGAAAGAAAAACCATCAGACTGACTAACAGGTAAAAAAGGGGGCAGGACTGTAAAGCAAACATAGCATGAAACCAGTGACACCCCCAACATACCAGTAAAACAAAAATAAAAAACAACCGTTAACGATAACCAAGGAACACTCACAATGCAGCATTTTAAGTAGCACCATTAAACAAACATTCACACTGTTAAGTAAATAGGGCCATGGGGAAGAACACTACACAGGGAACCCTCCCGTTCCCCACACTCTCAAACACCAGCAGCAGCCGCTATAACATGCGTCTCCAGCAACACGGTGGCCCAGTATCAAAGCAGCCACATCAAATCACGGCCTCCCCGCTGACACTATGTCCATCTTACACAGCTAAATGTTTATTTGTCGCACGCTATTATCCAGCTGCCTGAAGCAGCCGGTGTCGTCAGGACACTCGGCTCTGAGAAAACGCCCTTTGATCCTCATCCAAGCATTCAAACCAGCAGAAGCTGAACAGGACCGCTGTGGGCTCCCGTCACACAGCCTGGGGCAACTCTAAACATGCCTTAAAATGGCCGACTACCAATGAAACCAAACATGAGAACTTCGTTAGAACGCCCAGATCCAACCATCTGTTTGTCTGAAGCGCAGCGGCAACTGTAAAAACACACAAAGCTTTCGATGGCACTTTGCAACTGGTTCATCATCATAAGAGATTCATTTCATACTGCTCTGCGTGTGGCACAGAGCCACTGTGATGATAAAGAAACTACATTAATGAACCAAAAACAACCATAAAAGACACTCCCTCTCATTTACGCAGGAACTTAATGTAGCCCAGAAACAGTAAAGTGCGTGTTGTTGTGAAGGTTCCTTAAGCACACTCCTGCACTCTGCACGGAGGACGGTCCACGAGGAACCTGCGGCCATACGGTGGGGCTGTGAGGGTCAGACGTGCGGACCGAGACAAGCAGACAGCCGGGAGGCGGCATGTTCACACGCTGGGCATCTTTGACCAAGCCCGAACGTCAAGTGAGCGCCCCAGCAACGGCGTTGCCAAGCAGCGTTTTCCAGAACGTAGTAAGTCCCCTCATGTATAAAGTTAAAGTTATACTTGATACCCCGAATTTATGTTAAGACAAGAACAAGAAACAAAATGTTCTGCAAGCCAATTATAGAAAAATAAAGATTTTTGCATCAAAACATTACTGGATTGAGGATAAAAGGTACCAAAACACAATAAAAAAGGAATAACAGGTGTTTAATTACACAGATTCAAACACAACATAAATCACAAGTATATCTGATCACCGTGGCCAGCACCGCGCTCCACGCCTGTACGATCAGCTGCTACAGACGTCCACCGGTCTGCAGTGGGCTGCTACAAACCCCTTCATCTGTCATTATCTTACTGTCGTGTATGAATTTCCCCTCACGGCACTCCAGAGTGAAGATCTGACAATGAGCTCAGATCGGTCGTAGCGCTCATGTGTGTGAGGCATGGATCTGCTACTGCTCTAGAGCTCTCCTGTGGGCGGAGCTCTCCTGTGGGCGGAGCTCTCCTGCAGAGCCAAAACGGCACTGTCGACCACAACCTTTAAGGAACACTGCGGCTAGAGGAACAGGGCCACCATGGCTCAGGCAAGTGGGAGACTTAAGAGCACATAGAGGTGGTGCAGAGAGGTGGTGCAGAGAGGTGGTGCAGAGAGGTGGTGCAGAGAGGTGGTGCAGAGAGGTGGTGCGGCAGGCCGGCGCTCCAAACACTGCTCTTCCGATTAAAGGCACCGCCTCGGAGTGAAACAGTGGCCACAGAACAGTTGGGCCTTAAGCACGGACCTGGTGACTGGAATTTAATCAGCCTTCACAGAGCAGCGACATGCCCCAAGGCCCTGGGCTTGAGAAGGGAATCTGTGAACTCAAACACGTTCAGATTTCTAATTACACTGGAGCAGGGGAGCAGACACAGTGAACGTTGTTCTAATAATCTCCCGTGCACAGAGAGGCCAGACCCAGGCCCGCCTCGGATGTTCTGATCCCGTAAACGCGCCGCCGGTGGAGAACTGATCCCACACTTGAACTCGCTTTCAATAAAAATATATATATATATTTTTGTTTTTATGAAAAACTGATGGGGATTTGCAGTGGTCGGACCTCACGCTAACTAGGATGTCTGCTTTCCAGAAAGCAGGTTGCCACACAGGTGAAAGAGCCCCAGTAGGATCTGACCCAGTAATTGTTTCAGTTGCAACCAGGAACCCACAAGCTGCGGTTCTGAGCTCCTCTGCTGACTTCGTAGATGAACCACAGAGCTGCCAGCTGCCAAGCCCGTCAAACAGGGCATTAACCCAGGACTGACCCTCCCTGTCGGAGTGCTGGGCCCTAGATGGCTCCCCCTTACGAAGGACTGTGTTCATGTGTTCATCTCACTCAAAAGCCCGAAGCACGTGTTCCATCCTTCCCAAACATAAATAAACACATTCTCAAACTAAAGTGGTCAAAGTGGATCCCCGGGTCCGTTACCTCACAAATGTTAGCTGCTCAGGCTTCGCAACTCCTATGAATTTCTTCCGTTAATGGCTGCAATTTTCCTGTTCTGCGATCAAAGTTGTGGGAGCATTTTTGCTTGCCGGAACACGGCTTGCCCTTTATAGACCGTCAGCGCCGAGAGCGATACGCCCAGTGTCTCCGCCGTCAACGCTCAATTAGCGTCGGCTCGGCGCTGCGGGAGAGGGACGGTGGCGGTGATGGACTGGGCAGACACGATGGCGGTGGAGTCGTGAGGGCGTGATGAGGCAGACGGAGACGAGGAGGCGACTCTCTGCTCTCCGCACTCCGCCAATACACTCCATTTAGCACTGATACCAAGGACAGATGCATGCTGGGAAGGACATGTGGGGAAGCTTCTCTTGTCAAGACAACTTTCTCTGCCAGTGACAAACACACCTCTGCCTTTCTACGCTTTATCTGCCGGAGTCCCTCTGGCACGTATTTGCCCTACTGAAAAAAACACGAGCTTGAAAGACTGTGCTGCGTTTCCAGGGCTGCGTGGTACCCAGTCATCAATCCCTGAATAGCGTCTGTACCACAGTCTGACAGATGCAGCCCCTGCCACACAAACCAAAGCAAAAAAAAACCCCTCAGAGTACCAGCATCAAGTCTGGTGTGAAGAACAGAAACCGTCTGTGCTGGTGTCTGCGTTCACCTACATCTCTACTGAGCACTGATCATTAGCGAATCAAGTCACCCCCCCTGCAGCTGGACAAACAGACACAGCCAGCTTGGTGTCGGCCACCACAGGTTATGATGGAGCAGGTCATTAGATATTTTGACTACACAACAGTCAACTGCACTCAGAAATGATCCAGTAGCTGACTGCGGGATGCTGGTCTTCATCCACCGGTGTATGACCACGGATTAAGCATCACCGTCACGTAGCTACAGGAGCAGGTGGGGTTGGAGGACTGAAACTGTAGCGTTTGTGAGAACGTTTCCTCCCATCCTCACGAAGGTGACAATGAGGGAGATGATCTCAAAACGATCAAGATCCAAAAGTCCTAACCAGGATTTTGCTCCACTAATTTTACCTGGATTGCACTAATTAGAAAATCTAGCAAGCTTGAGCAAAATCCTGGTGAGGACGTTTACTTTCTGAACCTGGAATTGAAACCTCTGCCCGTAATGGGCACGAATAGTGGAGTCATACTTCAAATCATGGGAGGGGTCTGACCCTCCAAGTTAACGCCTGTGGGCGTGGCCTCCCTCCCATTCCACCCACTCTGCGCATATTGAGCAGGTTGTGGGCGGGGCTCCATCTCTTCTCCAGACACAGCCATGGAGAGCTGCTGTCTGCCCTGGCTGGTGTGCTGAATACAACTTCACAGCCTCAACTACGGAGGCGTTGGGGTTTTCCATCTGTCCGTTACTTCAACACAAACAAAAGATGTCGGTCCTGAATTCATGAGCAATAGAAGTGGGATATTAGAGTCTAATTTTGACCATCACTGTCATTAAAATACTGCCTACAATGCATGACTCATAGCCAGTAATCAATAATAAAGAAGCCCGCTGACATTAAACCGTGATTGCTTTTTCTTCGTCTTTTGTGAAATTTGCTAAACTAAAAATTATTATATTGTTTTTTACATTCCAACTTTACAAAAGTTCACTTCAACATGACCTCCCCTGCCCAACTCAAATACTTTTTTTCCATTTTGTGCCAGTGTCACTAGGTAGTTGTGTTCCAACATAACACACACACACACACACACACACACACACACACACACAGGCTCCACCGACATCCCTGGGTACACTGGAGTCCTTCCTTGTTTGAAACGGAGATTGAGTTATTTTCATCCCAGCCCAATGAGATCGCTGGCTATCCCAGCATGCCCAGCTCTCTGACCCCCCCACCTCTGATGCCTTCCATCGGGTCTGTAAGGCCATGGGCAGCTTTCACTGACCTGGACTCCACACTGGGGCTTCCCCTCCGGTCACATGACCTCCCAGTCACATGACCTCCCAGTCACATGATCCTTCAAGCACAGACGTCATCAACATGTTCTGTCTGAACATCATTTCAGATCTCTGAGCTAGTCATGTGAATTAATAAACAAGTGTTGTATACTATGCTCAGGAGCAAGACACAATAACTAGATCATTGTAACCTAATTGTAATCTATACAAGTTCATATGATAGCCAACAGCTACAGGCTTTGTTTTAAAATTCAAATCTCACCCCCTCAGCACAATTATTCAAAGCTGATTACTATTAATATACATGTCTGTGTGAGGAAAGAGCCCAAATTCATATTAACTGAACTGTACGGTAGAATAGAACTATATGAGGATCATGACTAATATGAACAGTTTGTAACACA
Organism: Brachyhypopomus gauderio; assembly: GCF_052324685.1. Taxonomy (NCBI): domain Eukaryota; kingdom Metazoa; phylum Chordata; class Actinopteri; order Gymnotiformes; family Hypopomidae; genus Brachyhypopomus; species Brachyhypopomus gauderio. Next base: position 20,485,473 of record NC_135226.1, read on the forward strand.
AATAATACACATTATTGTAAATCAGTATATATGCACATACATATATTTGCATACGTGTGTCAAGATTCATATTTGGTCATTAGTTACTGAGAAATATGCATATCTGTGAGGATAAGTCACTAATGATAACTGGTAATTTCTTCCTCTCTGTTATCAAGGGATGCAAGAAATGTTAAAATAAATTAAAAAAGAAATCTCTGATGATAATTAGCAGTTGTTTGGACACAGGCGTAATGTCTGGAGCGCCTGTTAACTGTGGCTTGTAGTATAACCAGTACACAGAATCCCTCCAAATATGTCAGACACCACTGACTAATGACCAACTTATTTTGGCCAAAGTTTCTGTGGGAATTAAAAAATGAACAGATGATCATGTCAGCCAGCATATAACCGCGATAATTGATGATGATGAATCTAAACAAATGGAAGTTAATGGAAGAGTGAGAGTGATTACGGAGCAGGTGAGAGTTCTCGTGCTCTCTCTGGACAATCAGTCCACAGTAGCTGACAGTGCAGTTCAAACAAATAACCCCCCCCCCCCCTCCTCCCTACTGCAGTCGGACTACATATCCACTCCTCTAGCTCCACTCTACACACACACACACACACACACACACACACACACACACACACAGGTACGCACGCACGCACGCACGCACTCACTCACTCACTCACTCACTCACTCACTCACGCACGTGCACACACACGCACACACACACACAAACACACACACACACACACACACACAAAGTAAATACCAGCCTCTCACGAAACACATTCCTTAAAAATGCCACTTGATCCTGTTTACACACCTGTTTTGGTCTTTAGCCCCAGGTTCCTTCCAAATGGTGAACAGCAGATCTGACAACACAGGAGAGCAAAAGACGGAGAACAGGGCGGAGTGGGAGGAGCCAGGAGGGAGGGAGTGGTGTGTGGGAGGAGCCAGGAGGGAGGGAGTGGTGTGTGGGAGGAGCCAGGAGGGAGGGAGTGGTGTGTGGGAGGAGCCATGCAGGAGAGGCCAAGACAGGGTGGAGGAAATAGTGATTGTACAGAAAGATCAAAGGCAGCATTATATGCAGTACGGGAGAGCCTTACACTCAAAGGGCTGTGTGTGTGTGTGTGTGTGTGTGTGTGTGTGTGTGTGTGTGTGTGTGTGTGTGTGTGTGTGTGTGTGTGCGTGTGCCTCCAGCAACAAATATGGATTCTTTAAATCTCACAGAGCCAAAGCAAGACAAATTACAGGGGAAATGTGACATTCAGAGGTACAGTCGTGTACTGCAACGCCACTGCTGATTGGTTTATTGAGCTGCAGTGGTTAAAAAATTCCATATGGCTTAGAAAGCTATACTTGTCTGCTGTTAGTGCAGTGATAACACAGAGGCCTCCACGAGTCCATGAAATTAGCTCCAATCTCAGTGGGAAGAGGGCTTCACATCAAGACCACAGAAGCAGGGCTTCAGTCCTGGCCGCTGAAGGAAAGACCATCTCGTGATAATTCCCCAGTCAGCGGACGCCAGAGAGCATTGTGGGAGCTGTAGCGAGGTTCCTGTAGCGAGGTTCTGGTCCACATCCCCACACACCCCATCTACACGGCCTGCAGGTTCCTCCCCGTGTGTGCAGGAAGGTCGGTGGCTCTGGATCCAAGAGAGGCCGAGCTGGGAGACATTTTGAAAAAGAGTCACACAAGTGTTGGGGGTGTATGGGGGCGATTTGGGGTCAGAAGCACCTAAAATATGACACAACTTGCATATTGAGATCATATCGGAAGAGCAAACCCCAAAAATAAGTGAAAATCTGCTTTTGCCAGAGACGTGACGTGATCACTGGAATGGGGGTAGAGTCCTGCGCGTCCCACAGAGGGAACTGCTCGGAGTGGACGTCAACGGGGCACACGTGACTGGAATAAATTGTGACCGGAGACAGGGCCGTGGGGAGACAGGGAGACAGGAAGACAGGGCTGTGGGAGACAGGGAGACAGGGCTGTGGGGAGACAGGGAGACAGGGCCAGAGGAGATAGGGCCATGGGGAGACAGCCAGTCCCGCGTTCCAGCAGGGTCAAGACCCCGTCCTGTCCAGCATCTCTGTCTCCACGCCCACCCCGCCCAGCGCGATACACCCACACACTTCCCCTGCAGTTCAGCCCCGGCTTTCAGTCACATCTGATAATGGCAGGGTTCAGCCAAAAGTGAGCAGCTAATGAGAGCTTCATCTCTGCCCTCATCCCAGAGACCTCCTCCTGACAATAAAGCTCTAATTTGACGGTTCACTTAGTATCACGGCGGCGGGTGGAGAAACGTGAAACAGCACCCGTCAGAAAACTCTCATAGGACGGGGTTGGGGTTAATGGACGCGTAAACCAGTGCTGCATCTGCTGGTCTTAAGCAGCTGTTTCTCCAGGGATGACGTGCTATTAAAGATCCACATTAATGCTCTTGCGTTCAGAAGAGATCATATCAAACACTACTCAACACGTCCCATTTATCATCGACTGCAGATAGAGACAGACCCAGCCAGCGCTACGGAGGAGCAGGTGGAAATGCCACAGAAATGTAATTACAGCCAAACGTGTCTTCAAACACACGCGCTTTGTCTGACTCCCGAGTGGCCCTAATCCCTTTAATCTTTTGCTTTTGCACAATATTTATTTTTCATTTCCTAGGGCCTGCAGACGTACCGGGAGCAGAGAGCTGTTCGGCACAGTCAGGAGGGCCCGTTAAAGTTCCTCCACCCTGATAATGAGACGTTGGTCGCTGAAATAGGAGCTTCGTAATGATGAATTAGGGCCAAAACAGACGGGAGACGGTGTGACGCTGTGGGCCAGAACAATGTGTTGATGTTATTCAGGATCATTTCCATGGACTCCAGCACTCCCAGTCCATGGAGTCAGAGTAAAGCAGACACTTGCACGCCGAACAGACTGTTTTAAACAGTACATAGTCTAGTAGTGTTGGAGTTAAAATACAGAACAGTCTCTGACAAGACGAAGGTTTCCTCTTCATCGTATTTTCCTCACACCTCACACTTCCTTTCTGCTCTATTTCTCTACTTTGACTTTTCCATCTTCATAAAGTTTTTTTTTTTTTTGGACTTTTTTGTTTTTTTTCAACTTCCAACTTCTTTGTAAAAGTCCTGACTGGCTGTCTGCTTGTCATGGCCGCGGTGTTCAGATCTAATGTCACACTGGTGACAAAGCTGAACATGTGAGACTGCCCGCCATTCTGAGTGCCTCCTTCACACACTCACACACTCACACACACACACACACACACACACACACACACACACACACACACACACACACACACACACACACCTCTTGGACTCCTCTCTCTGTCACCCTTATCCTGTCATCCATCATTTCAGGCCGTACAGTAAGTCCTGCTTTGTTTCGTACGGAGCGGCGACACTCCCCGTGTCTGGAGTGCACTCGCTCAGAGGGCCACTGAGCTGCAGTCGGCAGACGTGCAGTGGTGGGAGAACCTGCGTGGGAGTCTCGAAGTACAGAAGGTGCAGAGAAGATCTGGTATGGTGCCTCCTCTCCAGAGTTGAGCTCTTATCCAGTCTGTTCACCTCTTTATGAAGCTCGTCATGTAGAACAGACCCAGACCTCAATGGAGTTGCCAGAGGAGTTTCCACGGCCACCTTGACAGATGACACACCGGCACTAGCAGTGTTTAATACGGGTGTGTTCAAGCCGTAGATCGGTGGTTTCCCTCGCGCCCCTGGGTGCCTGTTTGCTGTGAAGCATCAGTTGATGGTGTGTTGGAGCAACATCACATCGACCGTCTCACACGTGCATGGGAGGAGCAGGAGACGGAGGTGTCCAACGCCCACGCTAAAGGAGGGGACCACATGCAACACACACACAAGCGGAGCCTTGACAGCTGGATAAACCCGTACTGAAAAATCGTCCCCTGCACCGTAAAAGTGTCGAGACAGAAGTGAGCTGACCTTTCCAGCTGTGTGCTTTGAAGGGCTTACATTTTTCATACAATGCCACAGGAACTATGACCACCGCCGTTCCCTGGTGTACCGTACACAAGGTGAAACAGCAGGAGTTAAATGTCCCAATTTGATACAGTTTTTCGTTTGCGAACACGACCCCCGGGCTCCTGTCAGGCACCTATAAATGGCTCCTGCTTTAACCATGAAACAGCCGAAGTGTCTCAGAAGCACATCAAACGCTACGTTTCAACGGCGTCGTGCCACACAGGCACAACAGAACCAGATCGGCACCTGAACTGTTTTCTCCCCTCTTGATAATCCAGTAATGAGCCATGTGTCACTGTCATTGTAATTAATCTGCTAGTATTTAGTGGATAATGAGATGCTGTCGTGTTGTGTTTTTTCTCCCCCCCCCCCCATCATGCACGGCGCTCAGCGGAGGGACTTCCTCGTACGGCGGGGGCACGCGCAAGGCGTCTGCCACGTCGGCAGGTGGCCAGATGGCGCTGTGTTTACTCCTGTGCCATTTTTATTGACTGTCATTCAGTGCTTAAATGGCACAGACTGAAATCACAGCGTATCCTTGGGGGGGGGGGGGGGGGGGGGGTGGTTTTGGGTGGTGGTTGTGGTAGTTGGGGGCTATGTAACGCCATTGGTGCACGTGGGTCACGTTTGGGGGTGCGTGTGCAGTCGAACCAGCATGCGGTGTGAGGGGGGCTCTCTCTGGCCCCCCAGAGGGGAGGCACTGAGGTGGGGGGGGGGGGGGGGGGGGCACACCCGGACCATGGCTCATTACAGTGGGCAACCTGAGGATCAGCCAACCTGCCTTTTCCAATCATAAGTGAAAATTAAGGGGGGGAGGGAGGAGGACGGATGTGCGGCTCTGTATGGAAATTGTGCTGCCACATGTAATCTCTCACACGGAGGCTCGTACATCCAAATCACTTCCTGTTCGATCCAGAGCAGGAATTTCCCCAAAGAGAGCGAAAGCAACTCAGGCGCCGTCGTAGCGGCAATACTGGAGCGTGCGACGTGGCACAGAGACACGCGGTGGACGTTGAACGTGAGACGCGTACCCAAGGCCCGCCGCGTGGCCCTCCGTGGGAGCCCCAGCCCGGGACAGATCCAATTTGTGGGCAAATTGGGGCGAGAATGTGACGAGGCAAAATGTCAGTACGGGGAAGATTAATGCGAGGAGTTTGGCGGCGGTCTGGTGCCGCTCCTCCCGCCCCACGGAGCGCTTTAATTATCGCCGTCGTTTGCTGGACCGGCTCGAGCGATCGATCTCACGGCCGCGTCGATGAAGACAGCTCATAGGAGGAGGGGCTAACAGGAGGAGGGGCTCACAGGAGGAGGGGCTCACAGGAGGAGGGGCTTATACGGGTGTGACAGGAGCACAAAGTGCCAGAGATCAGCAGCACTCGGTATATACCCTGTTCAGAGAGAGGGGGCCTCTCCAGGGAGGCGTGGGTAAAATTAGCCCTTATCATCCAAGCATTAAAGCTAATTGGCAACGTTTAAATGAGCTCACCACGCGTGTGCTGCACCATTAGAGGAGCTCTATAGCAGGCACAAGCACACGTGAGATGCACAGCTGAACGCATCTTAGTCTCTGAGTCGATGTGAAAACACCACCCGCATGTTGGCATCAGGAGTGTTGAACGCACGGAGGAAGATTCCTTTAGACCAACCTGGACAGTTTGTTTTCACTGGTCTGACCAGGAAGGAGAGTAACACCAGTCGCCCGTACGCGTTTAGCGCCCAAATGTCAGCTCAGGGTAGCTGCATATTCATTTATCAGACAAAATATGAAGTAGTAAGGAAAAGAAAAAATATCAGCGTGCTTTTTCCAGGGACTCATAAACATGTGTGCCTTGTTCATCATGTAGCACCAGAGGGAGTGAGAGAGAGGGGTGGTGGGGGGGGGGGACAAGAGACAGAAGGCTCATTCAGCACGCACCAAACTCCACACTGACCGCAGTTCAAAGGGGGGGTGGTGTATTCCTCCTGGATGTTTAGACACTGGGCTGACCGCTTCACTCTGCAAACATCCATCTCCTCACTGCCCTGCTGCAGAGATCTGTGGAGAGAGCACACATGCCCTTGCCTCTCCTGACAGCCTTTGACGATCCAGTCGAGGACACAGTACCCATCATCCCTCTGTGAAGGACGCTGTCCACACATCCCTAAGGGAGGACACAGAACCCAACGTCCTTCAGCGGTGGACACAGAACCTCTCATCCCTCAGTGGATGGCGGCTTGTCTGATGTCTGTTTTGGATGTGTCCTTAATAGCAGGCCTGAATTACACTTAATCGATCCATTTGAACTTCGCCAGGTGCCAAGACCTCTTGGTCATTGTAATTACACGGAACGGACAATTACGACGTTAAGGGTAGCCAACAGAGGAGAATAATATCCTGGTGTTTAAGACCTCCATGCCATCTCCCGTCGTTGCAACTCTTTTACCCACCATTAACCACAATGCACATTCATTAGCTAATCCATGCGATAAAATGCAGCACTAAATAAACACTGTGTACGACACTATACCAAACTAGCAAAACGATCAAGGATTCGTATTTACAATGCAGAAAACTTTTCTTTTACATTAACAATTAAATTATCTGATGTGTCAATGTTTGAGTTGCTGGAAAACAAACGACCCCCCCCACAGGCAACCCCACTTGTAGCCTTCGGCCCGTAAGGATTCGAGTTAATGCAAATACATCACACACAACGTGCAGAGCCCTCCAGTGAGATCTCAGTAGCTGAACGCCACACATCCATATTATTGGAAGAGATATGATTAACATCATAGACCCGACTGTTGAACAATACTCTGCTCTCACAAGAACGGTGCACTGGCAGAGTGTCAGTAGGTCTCTGTGGACGTCAGGCTGAGAAGAATCTCCATTTGAGCATTTCATTAGAGCGGCCGAGAGGGAGCTGGCATCCACAGAGCCTCCCTGTTCTCCACGGCAAAAACACGGCTGTCGTCTCAAGACGAGGCGATTTTATTTGTTCTCATGGTAATAAGACACCAGTACCACTAATGAATGGGCTGAAAGAAACACCGGCGTGGTCCAATCAAACGTGTTTGTCCTGTTGGTTTGTAAACACGATAGACACACGTCCAGACAGGAGTCCAGCCACAGGCAGTCGGAGCAGAATAAGGGGTCGAAGATGGAGACTCACAATGGAAGCCCAATGACGCTTGATGAAGGTTCTCTCTCACGCCTGTCCCCGTTTACTAAGGACCAAACACACCAGGACGGTCACCTGCTTGCTTTCCTAGTGAATTTCCAATTTGCACTTAGAAGCTACACACACAAAACTAGAATATGGAGTGTCTTCATATTAAATATTCATATGCAACTTGATACAGTTAGAAGATGCTCCGTAATATACACTGCAAAACCACACAGCAATGATGTCAGTAATTTCAAGCAACATTTTATACTAATTATGGCTTCACCAGCTACACACCTAAGTATCAAATAATGACTGCAGAAGAAATATTTAATTATTAAACGCTGTATGAAATATTATGCAAGTGTGCCGACGTGTTGGAGGATATCTCAGGAGCGTGACGCTCTCCATGAAATCAGCGCGAAATTCTCGTGTCAGAGCAAAGCGCCGCTTTAGACGTGGCCTTTAAAAAGCACGTTGGTCATAAAAAAGCAGTCGGCGGTTGGCGAGCCGCTACTGTACATGGCGCAATAAAGCCGAAACGTCTCGGCCAGGCTGTCATTTCTGCGCAAACATCTGCTGGAGTCGGAGCCGCACTAAAGCCACCGGCGCCATTCTGGACCAGGAGAAGCAAAGTAAACAATGGAAACCGGAACCAAGCGCCGAGGTCTGCGCACCACACGGTGGCTCAGAATTCATCCATGAATATTCAGAACACGGTTGTGAGGATTCAGAATTCAACCGTACGGATCCAGACTTCGGTTGCATATTGGTGCGGTAATGTGATAATCAATTCCCAGCCAACCCACGCCTGTGTGACTTACAGTTCTTTCAAGGATCATGAAGGATTTCAGGGTCTACGGTCTCTAGCGATGTCTTGGCCCATCACACCAGGTCATGGTGAAGTTGAAAGGTAAATGTTCTAAAGATAAAGCATTCGTGTCACCTTCTCTACTCTCCGTCTGCGTTTACGCAAACGCATCACATCACATCTGTGATATCGCAGTGTGAAAACAAGCAACCTCACGTTCAGAATTACAGACGTAGGATGTCCTGGGGGAGGAGCAGAACTCCATTTTCTCCTCCGGTGTATTTGGAAAGCCCTTTGATCAGACACGTTAAAGATTGCGGCGGGAGGGGGCGTGGAGGGTCTCGACCGGCACGAACCGGTCCCCTGATGCTCCAATCAGCCACACGACCTCTCTGGGTGCTGATCCTCTCACGGCCACCTGCAGAGAGTCACGCGGGCCACAGAGAACTCCATCACGCCACCGACCTTGGGAGACACTCTCAATTCTTTAGCAACCCCTCCACACCCTCCCCAATAGGGTACAGAGGGTCTGGCCTAGCTGTTTTATTTTAAGAGAAGATTAAATGCAAGTGTAAGGCATGGAACAAGACTTATACGTCAATTTACCCTCATTCAAAATGCACCAGGTATTTGCGGAGAGGCTTTAGTTGAGCCCATTTCAGAGCACTTTGGCCTAATTGATGCGCTGCAGCGCAAATCGAGATGAAGAGCGTCTGATTGGATTAAAGGGAGAGTGTCACAGAAGCTCATTTGAATAAGAGGCTCCTCTCCTTCATCTTCAGTCGATAGACTGGCGCTCAGGGCACTCGCCGTTCCCTCATCATCCGAGCCACGAGGGCCGTGCCGTGGCCTCGTCCTCCGTCTCCTCCCCAGCTCCGGGTAATTGCAGCCTGGGGGACCCCCCCCCCCCGCGCGTTCTGACAGCACTATTAATAACTGTTGTGTAATCAAATTAACTGTCCTCTCCCCCACGCCGGTGATTAGTTCACCCTAATGAGGTGCTGCTGTGCGTCAGGCTGTGACTTCACGGTTATCAGAGGTGCGGGGGGGGGGGGGGGGGGGGGGGGGGGGGGGGGCTGGGAAGAAGCGCCAGAGGCTGCAGAGATGAGCGGCTGCGTTAGGTGGGAGGGGCAGCAAGAACAATAGTGGGCGGGGCAAAGAAAGTGGGCCGGCGTATGCAAAGAGTGCCACCGTTGCCCCCGGCACGGCCTGTGGACGTAGATAAATGAGATCAACCTTTACGGGGTGCAAAAAAGGAAAGAGGGGGGGGTTAAAAAAAAGAGAGAAGTGAAGTAATTATTTCTAGACAAGGTGCCCTGACGTCTGGGTGATGTGTGCACAGAAAGGTCTTGCCAGCTTCTGGGGTCTGCATGAATTTTCTTCTTAAGGAGCGCATTTATAACCCCATCATATCCACCATGACATCCTGCTCCTCTGGTGACAAAGGTGTGATCGCAACACTCGGACAGGTCCAGTGTGTCTGTGCCGCACCCACACACACACACACGCGTCGGTGTGTGTGCGCACATGTGTGTGTGTGTGAGGTTCTGGCTAAGGGCCTGGGGGTGAGTGAACGGAATCTAAAAGTGTCAGTGTGAGTGAGCTAACTCACCAGGCAGGGGTGTGTGTGTGTGTGTGTGTGTGTGTGTGTGTGTGTGTGTGTGTGTGTGAGACAGCTGTGTCACTCATCTTCATTCTCATGAGCACCTGGCAGGTATACTGCCAGCATATGCTGCCCTCCTCCTCTCCGGTCATCAGTTTTAGTCGGGGAAGGAACCAGACACAGGGAACCAGACACCAGGGAACCAGACACCAGGGAACCAGACACCAGGGAACCAGGCCCCAGGTAACCAGACCCCAGGTAACCAGACCCCAGGGAACCAGACACCAGGGAACCAGACACCAGGGAACCAGACACCAGGGAACCAGACCCCAGGGAACCAGACACCAGGGAACCAGACCCCAGGGAACCAGACCCCAGGGAACCAGACACCAGGGAACCAGACCCCAGGGAACCAGACTTCAGACCAGGACCAGACCACAGGAAACCAGGCCCCAAGGAACCAGACCCCAGGACGTGAGGAGACCAGGCCCCAGGGAACCAGACCTCAGACCAGGACCAGACCACAGGCGGTGAAGAGACCAGACCCCAGGCCATAACGGGACCAGACCCCAGGACGTGAGGAGACCAGGAGCAAAGGGAGCCGATCAGCACTGGGCCGCTTCCACAACTGCAGCACTGGCTTTCACAAGATTGCACCATGCAGAGTGTCATGTGAGTGTCATCATAAAACGCACCGCATATTAGCCCTCTGCTCCACTGACACTAAACCCAAAAGGTCCTCTTTAAGTCTGAGTCAGTTAATTCACACAAAAATTGCACGCACACACACACACACACACACACACACACACACACACACACACACACACACACACACACACACACACACACACACCACCAAATGTATGGTTGTGTTGTCCTTGTACTATTGCTATTGCATGTTTTGGGTCCTGAATCTCTGGTTCTTTGGTTTCTTCACTGAGTTTGACAGGAAACTCCAGGAAACTCCTGTTCACTTCACAGTGATGGGGGCCACAGATGGTGGGCAGTCATGGCCTGGTGGTTAGGGAACTGGTCTTGTGACCGGAGGGTTGTGGGCCCCTGAGCAAGGCCCTTAACCCTCAAATGCTCACTTGTATAAAAAATGAGAAAAAAAAGTCGCTCTGGATAAGAGTGTCTGCCAAATGCCATAAATAAATAAATAAATAAATAAATAAATGGTGAGCGTCCTCAGAGGCCAAAAATGGCCAAAGTTTTGGCTCCAACACTAAAATCTGTAAATGTAATCTCTCTGGCTGGTAGGGTGTTCTGATTCACAAAACAAAAGTCTGGTGTCTCCCGGGAGGCCCTCAGCCTCACCATTAATGAGGACCTCGTGAACACAGTCCTAATTCATTATTCACTACAAGGTCTGCAAGCTTTTCACTTCTGCTATAAGAGAACAAACATCACAAATTCAACATTTTTCCAAATGCAAATCACAAAGCTGTATAATTTCATGTCTAGCATCAGTTGCGAAACCAATGAGCTAACCAGCATAGTCGATCTGTGGCGCGTACGTGTGCTGATAGAAGAGAGATCCCATAATGGCGAGACTCAGAGCTGACTCTGCTGGGGGGGCCTCTCCGTGTAAAGATGGCCGTCTAATTCGTCTCACTGCAGCTCCCAGCGATAGCACAGCGCTCACGTGTATCTCTGATGTCACAGATTAATCAGATTGAGCAGCTGCAATGCTACCATCAGCCAATCAGCACCAGCGGACACGCCCAGCACGAATGAGTCAGAACCGCAGGACCCGCCCAGCACCAATGAATCGGTACCGCAGGTCCTAACAGCGAAGACTCACCACTCCTGTGATTATGGCTAATAAGGTCAAAGTGAATCACAAGGGAGGTGTGAGTGAGAGTCCTGGGGGGTAAATGAAGCCACCGGTCACCTCCAGCTCTGCCCCCCCCAGCTGCTCCTGGCCACGTGTTCGTCCACACTCTCCACTCAGTTAGTCACACTCTCGGCCACGTTCCACCGCGCTTCGGCGCACTCGCCATTCAGAGACACAGGGACGGGAGCGGCGGGGACACTGGCCCCGGCGTCCGAGCGGTCCGAACACCGCCCACGGCGTCCCCCCCCACGCCTCATCAGACATCTCTCATCATCGACTGACTTCCGGAGGCGAGATTTTCAATTTCAAAGCTTCCAATGACAAAACAATTTAATTAATACTGCTGGCAAAGCACAGGCAGGCCTCGGGGAACACGGTGTCCAGCTATGAAGCCATCAAACACCAGAGTCTGCGACGCAGGAGTCGAGCTCAGAGTGCAGCTTTGCCCTATGACTGTTAGAAACGGTAGGCAGGGCTTCCAGTGGCGAATCCATTAGGACAAACTCGAGAGGCCAGAGCTGATGGTGGAGAATAGGACACAGTGGGGACTCCTTCCCTCCAAGGGAGACTAAACGATAGCAGATACACCATCCTTCCGTGAGATGCATCACGGGCAGGAAATACAGGCCTACCGGATAGCTTCACCACTGGAGCTATTATCAGGTCTGGCCATGTGACGCCAATTCCAGATAAATAAATCATTGCAGACCACATCAGAATAATTCATCACATGTAACGGAGCCTGATTCTAGAGCAGTGACACACACTTACTCACACACCCCCCACACACACCTACACACTCACCCCACACACACTTACTCACACACCCCACACAAACCTACACACACGCGCCACACACACATCATCTAACTCCACACTGCTGTTACCACATGAGACTAAGGATTAAAAGAAGAACCTTTAAGTCCCCCGTTCCTACGCTGACATTTCAGTCTCTTTTTTCTCTCCCTGCCTCTGTGCTCCAGACTAATCAATACATCACCATCCTGGGGTCAAATATATGACCAAATGACCAAAACACACCTGCTGCTATCTATAATGGAAATCACTAAACAGATCGGGATTTAAACTTTACCAGATGCACCTTTTTAGCCGGGAACGTCGGCCAGCCAGGAGGAAATCCAGTGGGTTGTTTGGAGTCAGATGGTTTTTTGGTCCGTCGTGGATGTGTAGTGTTATGAGCCGGGCGTAACGGCAGCTGCTTGATAGCACAGCTGACAAATCGCTCTGCATTGTAAGTTGGTGTACCAAACGCAGGCGTGTCTCACTCAGACGGGGAGCCCGAGAACATCCGCACTGCCGTCCCCGTCCTCGTCCCCGTCCTCGTCCCCGTCCTCGTCCCCGTCCCCGTCCCCGTCCTCGCTTTCGATTTCTGCATGCGCTCTTCACCAGAGTCACTAATAATGTTTCCTCTGAACTAGACTTAAGTTGACACAATAAATCTTGGTAATAAAGGCAGCGCTGGCACTACAAATATCGGTTCCGGCCTTATCAAATCTGGAGGTTAAATGGATGAACGTGGAGAACCGGCATCTCCGATGCTGCATGTTGTTTCTCTCTCTCCCCATCGACGATGGCACTACCAGCGGGTAATCAGTCGTACGGCCAGCAGGGCGGCGCCAGAGTAGCGTCCTCTCTAAGTGGGCAGGACGAGGCCTGCGTTTGGACAGACGTTAACTTGGTTGGGTGCTGGGATTTCCCACGCCGCCAGGAGTTTGTTCAGACTACCAAGCACAGCAGCTCTGGACTGGACAGGCGTCAGATCACCGAACACACAGAAGTTCTTCATCCAGGAGGGAATCAGAACGGAAAAACACACGCAGGCGTCCAAATGTGCTTTAATTCAGACTCCACGAGATGGTTGCCAATACAGCAACAAGCTCCATTAACACGACTTGTTAGTAGTTTGGCACTCACTCCAACGACACTTTATTGAACACAGAAACAAACAGGACCCAAATGAAACTGGCATGTACTGAGAGAATGAACCCGCAAACACTGGCAGTTTCTCTCTCTCTGTCTCTCTCTCTGTGCCCGGCTCAATGGTCTCATTCAGGCCCAAGTTCCTAGTTCAGATCCATTAGGAGGTTGGCCCGGTGTCACCAGAGCCGGTCCTGACGGGTCTCTCGCGTTAGCCAGGCTGAGCGGACTGACACAGGAAAGAGATGCTTGCTGACGGCGTCCGCCCTGCGTGATGAACGCCCACCTGGAGACGGCCAGCCTGCCTTAGTCTCGTCCCGTGTGAGAGGCACACAAGGAAACACAGGAGAGAGGAGCATGCAGGAGGCAGGGCACGCTCACACGCCTGACGGGCACGTTCACCCGCCTGACAGGCACGCTCACACGCCTGACGGGCACGCTCACACGCCTGACGGGCACGTTCACCCGCCTGACGGGCACGCTCACACGCCTGACGGGCACGCTCACCCGCCTGACGGGCACGCTCACACGCCTGACGGGCACATTCCAGCCCATCAGCCTGCCTGTGGATGACTGACACCCAAACAGACAGCTGAGCATAAGCAGGAAGGAGAGCTAATCCCATGGAGAACCCTGCAACAGGATCAAAACAGACTGATATAAACACACACATACACGCACACACACACACACACACACACGCACACACACGACCTGCTAAAGTCTGCTGACCCGTCTTGACCCCACCCCCTCCTCCTAGCATCCAATCACCACCCTGCCCTGCTCACTGTTGTCATGACACCAACATGGACGTTTCGTGTCACGCAGCCATTTGACGAACAAAATGGGAAGCTTTTCAGAAGCCGTAATCCTGTTTGCATACAGCTGAAAAAATTTAATAAATTGTAGAAATCAAAAGAGGCTTTTTCATGCGGTGATGTTTACATTAGCAGGAAGAGCTTTAACATGGGGATTTAGCTAGGATTAATGGGGAGGTAAAGTTAATAAGGTTAAACTATGGGGAATCTTTCATATTTATCCATATTTTTCCTTCTTTGGAGTCTTGCACAGCAAAACTTTAGCTAAGTTACTGGCATAATGGTTTAGTAAATACTTGTCCACATGTTCACTTGGTTCACAGCAAACCAACAATTTTCTGAAACACCATCATGGTAAATGCTTAAATTATTACACTTCTATATACAGCTGGATACATTTCCGTGGCATGTTGCTTTAATACTCTACACTTGTGATTTTGCCTGGTTCTCTGCTGAGTTCATAACTTGAAGATAAGGGTGTGGATCACTGGATCACTGTAGACACAAAGCAGCATGACAGCAGCACAGACTGTCAAGACACACGTCATCCTCCATTACTGCACCATCTGGAAATATCACCCCAAATCGAGGGGGAGTGAGTCAGCCTGCCATGACAGAACACGGAGGTATAACAAGGCCAAGAACTGACCCCAGGTCAGGTCTCAATGTGAGCCCTGAAGAATACGCCTTGAGGAATTCAGCATGTCACTGACCTTGGGCACGGCAGCCTTGTTCTGTGGTTCACTGTGCCTTTGGTGTTCACCACGACTTTATGATGTGAATTTTTCCAGCTACTCAAAACGCCGGGAGCGTTCTTGATGTTTGGCCTTGAGAGTGCGCACTCGTAGGGCGGTGGGCCGCAGCGGGGCGACCTGCCGAGCGCAGGCGTGAACGCAGATACCTTTCATTAGAGCACGTACAACAAACAGGAGAACACCTCATTACACTCATGAGCTTATATAAAGGGGAACGGCCGTGGAATTCTTAACACGTCCTGCCTGTGCGTTGAAATTTCACACAAACGCCAAGATGGTTGGTGGTGGCAGTGGTGTTGTGGAATAAAGAGGAGAGTGAGGAAGAGGAGGGAGGAGAGGAAGAGGAGTAGCACAGTGAGGAAGAGGGCAGGATCGTGTTTCTGCCTCGCGAGCCGTGCGAGGTGAGGCGGCCGGAGAAGTCGATTCTGCTGACTGCTGCTCAAGGCCTCTGCTTGCTCACATTTGTTATGGGGCTTCTACAAAACCCTGACATGAAGACAGAAGAACCGAAAGGAACATAAAGCGTCCACGATGTCCTAGTCTGGTGGACATGTTATTTCTTGGAGCCAAGGGCACCTGAGACAGTATAGCAAATTCATTCAGCTCAACCAGGAATGAAAGCACAATACAAATGGAATGAAGTAAGAAAACCTCTCAAAGAGAGAGAGAAATAGAAAGAGAGAGATAAAGAGAGACAAAGAGAGAGAGAGAAAAAGAGAAAGAGAGACAGAGAGAGTGAGAGAGAGAGAGAGACCACAAGAGAGAAAGAGAGAAAGGGAATGAAGGAAAGAGAGAAACAGAGAGAAAGAGAGAGACACAGAGAGAGAGAGAGACACAGAGACAGAGAGAGAGAGGAAGGAAAGAGAGAGACAGAGAGAAAGAAAGGGACAGAGAGAGAGAGAGACACAGAGAAAGAGACAGAGAGAGAGAGACACACAAAGAGACAGAGATAGAGAGAGAGAGAGAGAGAAAGAAAGGGGGAGAGAGAGAGAGAGAGAAGCAGACTGAGGTGTCATTACCCCTAGACGCAGTCCTGGGGGATCACCCACTCAGAAACACTACTGCAGCTTAGTTTGAATAAAGCAATCTCAGCAAAGAGGATCAACACTCAAATGCTTTTTCATTGTGCGTATTAACTAAAAAAATTCACAAAATTGTGTGCGTCTGATGCAAAGGTCATGCCAGTCCAGTGAAGAATTAGAACATCAAAGATGTGTAATAGGTCAGCTAGCACAGGAGAAGAGAGACCAGGGTTGATTCAGCTGATCATCAGCCTGATGTCTGTCTTACGCAGACACAAAGGTTCATGCCGGCAGAGATGCAAATGGTGCATTATACACTGAGAAATGAGCTTGTAATTACCAGCATCTTAATCACTAAATGTTCCCACACAGCTCCAGAGCGGCCCGAGGCCCGAGACTCTCCGCCTTCCCCTCCTGTGTCTGCTCCGCAGGTAAACACCTGTGCATGTCTGGCTTTTTGCACCTGGTGAGGTCAAATACGTCCACGTTTGCAGGCATTAAACATAACGAGATTCAACAGCCACGCTGCCATTGTTTGCGCAATGGACCAAACCCTCCACTGTCCCTAAAGCCAGACGAGCACGAGTCATCACACTCTGTCCCTGAAAAGCTTCACCTTGTCCCCCGCCTGCGTCCACGTCTACGGATACAGAAGCGATCCATACAGACCTGTGGGGATCTCAGAACTGGATGCGTTCATGTTTCGGAAGGCTTCCTGGCCTGATAAGTCATATGTAGAGAAATACCCACACAACGCTGAGATCCATCACTCCGGTTAGCTCATGCTGTTCACACCCGTTAGCTCCTGCTGACCTGATTGTGCAATCTTCACACGAGATTAAAGACACGTTTGATCAAAACAAAACGTTTTTCAAAAACGGACCATAGAAAGTGTTCGACATGCTTACTGCTAGAAGCTGATTTCTGGAGAATCAGTCCTATTTCATCCCTCAGAAACGCGGCTTGGATGTTTATGGAAAACAAGCAAGATATGAAATCAAGGTTTTAAGTCTGGTTTCATCAGCTGATCGTCCTCCCAGACGTGTCTAGAGAGGAGAGCCCGTGGTAGACTCAACCATCTACTTGTTCTGTGTGAATCTCCTATCTGCTGTAAAATTGCTGCAAATATAAAGTGACTGAAAAGAAAACCATTAAACCGTGTCGTCGCGCTTCTGGTCCTTGTCTTGGGTTCTGAAATGGAAGCATTGCTCTCATAATCCAAACGTGTCTGCAAACACAAACGGTTTTGAAAATCTCCAGTGCTGTGCTTGTATCGTTAGAATTCTTCCTGGAGGCCTCCCACGTGTGACATCCAGGAACATCTCTGGTAGACAAGCTCAGAAACACCATCTTAGTGTGTTCAGAACTCAAACACGGGACCGAAGCGCAGACACCAGTGAGGCCTATGCTAGAACATGAATGTGTTATTTAATTTAGGAATTTTTATACCTAAAAGGTGGTGGATACTGCCATAAAAACACCAATGTTTGTTGTACTAACCAGCAACAATGAATTTATTATATTTGTGGAAAATGTTTATATCGTAAAATAAAATGAAATAAGAACAATTACATTTGGTTCAGATTCCCCTTTAAATTTGAGAACTGAATAAACTGTTTCAACTTTCTACCAGATGCCGGCCCAGGAATGCTTAATGGCTGGGTCTGTCATTACGGGACAATTTAGTTCTTCACGGATATTTTCAGTTGAGGGACAGTGGCAGACCAGCAGGTCTGTTTAGAAGAAATGTGGGTGTTGAGGGGAATGCTGGCAGGCTGAGTGGCCCTGGTGTGTGGCCAGCCGTCCTGGACAGGGAGGGGTCTCCTCTCCCAAATCACGGCCTCCAGTCTGTGTTCCTGCCCCTCATACTGCACCTGAGACACGTAACTGTGTGCATGCACCTCACGGCCGGCCTTGAAGGCCATCTGCTGCCGGGCCGTGGTGCGGGCCGTGGTGCGGGTGACCTCTGGGGTTTGATGATGGGGCCACAGGCCTCACCTGGCTGACAGGTGAGTGATCGGATCTGACAAGGGAAGAGAGCAGCACCTGGGGGTGGGGGAGGGGCCGGGGGGGGGATATGCTCTGACTAACAGGACCAAGCACGCCTGACCCTGGGGGGAATAACAAGCTCTTGGCTGGAAGGGAGGCGCCTGGTGGTGAACAGGCTGTTCAGAGAGCAGAGAACAGACTCCGTGGCTGAATGGAGAAACATGACATCAGAGCCCTACGCCTTGGTGGGCGGAGCCTCAGTTCCAGACACGCCCACAAACCAGCCACCCGGACGCTCACACCCAGAATTACGGCGGGGAGCTAAAGGTAACGATCTGCTTTATAACAAGCAGCAAACCAAACCTGGTCAGACTGCGAGGAGCTCCAGGGTGGGTGCAAGAATCTCCGTCTTTGTCAGGGTTGCTAGTGGAAACAAGTCAGAAGCTCTTAGTTAAAAAAAACATTTCAGATTAATTTCGGTCTAGTGAGAAATCACAAGACAGAAACAAAAAACACACACGCATTACTACCACAGCAGTGCAATAAATATTGTTAATTACAACATTCATTCTTGCACAAATCTCTTGCACAGAGCAGCAACAATAATTTCCCTCTGAGTCACAACATATCACACACACTCCCATTCATATTCCCCAAATAATAAAATATTTAAACTGTTTTTTTTTCTTTTGTTATTAATGAACAATGAACAAACAAGACACAAATCAAATACTTAAAACAGTATGTGTGTGTGTGTGTGTAACACTCAAACACTCAACCTGCAGTGTGTAACACAGGAATAAATCACATGCAGTTCCACGTCTAACTGGCATGGTGTCACCAGACCAGGCCCGGTTCCTCGTGGCCCGACCAGAGGGGAAGCCCCTCCCTAACCGCCTCATTCACCAAACATCATCTGTGAGCGTTGCAGCCCGCGGAGGAGGAGATGGAACCTGACCTAAGCACATCACTCGAGAAAATGAAAACAAAAGGCCTAGACAGCAGAGTTTTGGCACGTGGCCACAGCCTGCGTGACCCATAGCCTCTGTTATCGCTCCAATTTCTTCCACACCCCCCACACAATGAACTTGGATTAAAAAAACAGCTACGGCATAAATGTGTGTGCGCGCAGGGGGGCCGGATGCTCCCTCCCGTGCGTGATCTCTGCATTGCTTCTGTGGTTTCACGCCCACCGCCGACGGCATCTGCCTGCCTGAGCTCCTGCCCCTCACAGGAGCACTCTGGGAAAGCGCAAACCGAGAGTGATTCAGCGTGGCTCCGACAACAACCTCACACTGGTTCCAGGAAACAAACGCCGGGGCCCCAGGGCCTCACACAGGGCTCGGGGAGATTTAAGCAGCAGATATTAATTGTGCAAAGGACAAATTGATGTGACGTGTCACCGCATGGTTAACAGGATGGTGGGGATACAGTTCCAAGAATGAAAAGCGGAGCAGAAAACTGCTGAACCTGCACATCATCTGGACTAATATTATGCTAATGGAAGTTCTTGTATCCCATCCAGATGACTTAACAAATTGAGAGGCACTCAAAATGAAATTAAAGTCATTTGTATTGATCATAGACAGTAAGAGCATGGTCCACGGACACTACCTGGACTGTACGGTTATTGTGCGCCCGGCTGATTGGTGACCAGTAGGAAAAGCATGTTCTGCAATGCCAGACAAGCCATTAGCGGACCTCAGCAGAAGCACAAACATGACCTCTCGAAGGCCTACAGGGCCATGCAGTGCTGGCCAGCAGCCTTACGGTGATGTGGGAAAATGAGATACAAGCACCTCCAAATGAATAAAATCACACCTAGCATCGCTACATGTATACTAACTAAGCAAATGTTTGGTGATGCCCAGGAGTGTGACAGAGAGGTCAGGGGTCGGCGTGAAGCCAGGGAACCCACACTCAGGCCTCCCAGTCACTCACAGATGAATTAGTTCCTGAAGATCACACACAGGGCAATCATCTCCCACTTCCTGTCTTCCTGCCAATTAAGTCATTCCAAACGAATGAGCCTTAATTGCTTATGCAAATCGTACATGGCCTCTTGCTTTAATACTTGTTACCTTAATTAGTAGAACAATGACATGCGTACGGGAGCAAGATGGTCCCGTGGGTTCTTGCCATCTCCTGTACCTTCTGTGGTTTCTAGGGGACACAGAGCGGAAGGGGCCATCAGGCAGCTACCTCAGCTCACCGCCGCAAAGACCGGTACCGACTGGTCCAAGCACGGCGTGAAGACACGCGCTCCATAAACGCTGCCCTCAGCCTCAGCCCAAAGTGCAGAAGAGACAGCACCATGGACAGCTCCTGGTTCCAGGTCACGCAGCGCGTCCTGCGAGCCGAGTCCCCATGTCATGGTGTGAGATGATGGCGTGTGGGAGGCGTGGCTCCACGGCGAGGGGGGCGGGGTCACAAGGGGCTCGGCGAGGCATGTTAGCTGGGAGCTTCACCAAGCAGGGCCGGAGATATTCACCCACTTATCTCCTCCTCCCTGTTGGTCTAGGGCAACTGCCTGCGCTCCTGTTGTAACCTCCCACACAGTATGTGGAAATAACAGACACGGCCCTGTGACAGGAGATCCAGAAGAGCCATTCAGACCTCTGGATACGACATGAGGAGCACAGTCTCAAGCACAGAGACACTCAGCACTGGTACACCAGCGCTCCCGTGCACCAGCGCTCCCGTGCACCAGCGCTCCCGTGCACCAGCGCTCACGTGCACCAGCGCTCCCGTGCACCAGCGCTCCCGTGCACCAGCGCTACCGTGCACCAGCGCTCCCGTGCACCAACGCTGCCGTGCACCAGCGCTCCCGTGCACCAGCGCTCATGTGCACCAGCGCTACCGTGCACCAGCGCTCCCGTGCACCAGCGCTCATGTGCACCAGCGCTACCGTGCACCAGCGCTGCCGTGCACCAGCGCTCCTGTGCACCAGCGCTACCCTGCACCAGCGCTCCCGTGCACCAGTGCTACCGTGCACCAGCGCTACCGTGCACCAGTGCTACCGTGCACCAGCGCTCCCGTGCACCAGCGCCACCGTGCACAACTGAAATGTGGATGCAAAGCTACTGTGTGAAGTAAAACAGAAATGGGGAAACGGCTGAATGATGAAAGCAAGGACAACTGGCTCCAGCATTTTCACCACTGCGTCGGTATGAATGAATGAGCAGAAAACAAGATTAGCATAATCAGGACACACGAGACGCAGCATCAGGACGGAAGAATAATACTCTTCTTCTTGACAGATTACACGAGAGATTTCAAACTGTAGAAGCACACGTGTAACCCCTCTCACCACCACCAGGGTTCTGCTGCTGCTATTTACATACATTCAGCTGCAGGTAACTCCCTCTAATTTATATCCATTTAAACGCACAATTTTTTACTAGTAAATTGCCAGCCTATTACAGCACAATTAAAACAAATAACATTCTTTGTCTTTAGCCCAAAACACATTTAAACAGGCCACAGGCGACATTTTGCTGAGTGATTTAGTGGCAGGTTTGTTGTCTTTTCTTTGTTCTCTGCACTCCGTGTTTCAGCTGATCCTTTGATCCACGCTTCCGCACGCACGTGAGCAGACGGCCGCACGCACGTGAGCAGAGCAGACGTGATGCTCCTAATGCGAAATTGCAACTCCCGAGTTATAAACTTCACTGGCACATTCATGGAGAAAATTTTATCAAACAAAAACAAAAGGGACTGGTTACAGAGAAATATGTTTAAGAAAATATGTTTTCAGATGTCCAATCATTTAAATAACATGTTGACTTTCAGAAGTATTAAAAAGAAACATGTCAGAACAGATTCAAATTCTTTGATCAATTCAGTGTACATCTAATTATGCAGACCAGTACGTTTGATTAACTGCCTGGGTGATATTTCTGATTAGCCAACGTCATCTGTGATAAGCGTGCCGCAGCAGATGACACATTTCTTGTGCAGAAATCTCACGGCTAATGAATTTCAAATTGTTCAACTGAAGTTTGAATTTGGCCAACCAGATAAATCTAATCGTTACAGCATTCACCGACGATGAATAAGATCTAAATGTCATTCGTGCAGTCTTCAGGGCATCTGAACGGGGACACAGTGAGTGTTTAAGTGTCTTTTTTGCACACTTCCCTTCTATGTCCAATGTCCAAGCATAACAGATAATGTTTAATTGCTCCGGCTAAAGACGTGACACTGGTACGTTCAGCGTTACTTTGACGCTAGTCTTGGTTCCATCTTTTGTGGGTTCTTCAAGAATGTCTAGACAAAGTAGAAACTTTAGTTCAGTGAATCTGATTGGTGCCATTCACCCCGAACGACGTGAAAAGGCTTGAATGACAGGAGCAAATCCCATGTTGACCCGCCCCTGTAGTTATCTGACTCGGTAGACAGAAATGATTGACATGTATTTTGAAAATAAGGTTTTGAAAGATAGGGGTGCGGTTTCTGGCTCAGAAGAGAAAAGCATCACCTTGAAGGCTCAACTAGGTCAGAGTGAATGACAGGAATGTATGAATCAGAAATATGCATGATGCCAATGCAAACACCAATGACCCACAGCTGGCAAACTCATCAGCCGACCCGCAATCCTCTCCTCCAATTGGTCCATTTGCACCTCACTGTTCAGTCAACAAACCAATTGTGATATAATAGAACATCTCTCCCAGCCACTTGATTGGACAGTGCCATTATCCCAAGGTGGAACACCCCCAAGAGTGGAATGGCCCTTTTGTGTGGCTGGGTCAGCATGGCAGGTCTAATAAACGATCCCTGAGTGACATCTCCCCAGGCATGCTCAGTGGCTGAGTGATGAGGGGATGAAACACGGGCCCTGGGCCCTGGCTCTCGACAGGCTGCTTACTGTACAAGTACTCCCACTCCTCTCGTCTCTCCTGCTCTCCGTTTCTGTCGTCTCTCCCACTCTCCTGATCCCCCCATCTCTTCTGGCTGTCCTGTTTGACAAAAGAGCAACCTCGCCATCCGGCACGATCCCAGATAACACCGCTGCACAATCCACAGAGCTGCCGAATCACTCCTACCCATGTAGAGCAAGCCTCTCATATTCCACCATATGGAAGTTAAAAATCCTTTTTTTTTGTGAACATTTACTGCTAATGCTCCTCGAGGCTCCTCCATCAGGAGCTTATGGTGCCACGTGGTGTAAAGATGGTTTAGCAACATGTCAAAAATAAAAGTCAATGTCTTGTGAGGACTGGAATGCGAACCCCACGGATCCAGAGGCTAAAGGACTGGTGAGAGCTGAGTAGGGTGTAGGGAGTAGGGTGTAGGGTATAGGGTATAGGGTGTTGGTTTCTCTGACTCTACAACCCAAGATGATCACAGAAGGGCCACTTTAGGCCCTGGTGCCCACATAGACTGAATAACATCTCCCTAATGTTTTCCATGAAAAACTCACATCTATAAATACGAACATCACGGCCATTATTAATGCCAGACTAATCATACAATCAGTCATATGGAAACTTTGAGGTCTACACCTTGGTAAAATGTTATTATGCATGTGTATATGAAAATACGAAAGTCAGGACAGTAGTATAATAAATTATAATTTAAAATCTTGCTAATGCTATACATCTCTCTCCCTGTTACCTTCACCCAGCGATGGTGCAAGGGGTCATCGGGCGTGTCTGGGTCATTACGGACAGACGCAGGTCAGCAGGATGTTCACGGCATCTCCACCCGCGTGTCTCACCTCCGCCAAGTCGATGCATTCCAGGCAGATGACCGAAACGCAGAGCCGTGCTGGAATACAGCATCTGGAGGCGAAGCACTCCCCAAGTTTGCTTATTGACTGGAGTGGGCATTGTTATTAGCCCAAGAGGGACGCCCATCTCTGTGGCTCTAGTGCAGCTCGGGTTGAGTGGACAAACCCAGATGGGTTCCACCCGTCTCCGGTCCACGTGCGCGCGGCCAGGTACCTGCGGGCGTACGCGGCCCGTCCGCACGCTGCAGCGCTGACCACAGGCAGCCAGCGTCCACCTACTTATGAGCTCCTGGACTTCTAAAAGGCATTTTGAGCCTCTGTCTTTTTATGCCGCGTACACAGCACTAAAACGCAGTCCCTCGTCCCCGAGTATGGACAACAACATTTTGAAATGCGCAGAGGTGTAAAAAGCCAACTCTCCCGGAGTGATACATCATGATTCAGTGTGTTCTTTACTTCAGGGACATCAGGAAAGCCCTAAAACTGTAACAATCACACTCTCGCCTCTCGGCAGTTGGAAAATGGCCTGGCTGTTGGACCATCACCATCACCTAAAAATGAGTGAAATACACAATAAATACGTGGTGGGAGGGGAGGCGGGCCCGAGCAAACCCACAAAGCCTGCTGGTCCTGCAGACTACATGCCGATGGAGCTGCTTCCTGCCACAGTGGAGTAACAACGCAGCCCCTGTGCAAGGACGTCCTGCTCCAACCTTAATCTCGGGATCTCTTATCTGCAGCACGGGACAGTGGGATTAAAAAGAAGGCGGGACCGTCCAGTATTGCGCCTGGGTTCCCCAACTCTCCGCGGCCCGTCAATCACCCGCGCCACTCTCACACATCGCCCAATCAGGAAGCCTCGGCCCACGCCTGGTGCCTCGGGGACGCTGGGGCCGAGCGTGATAAGGAGGTGAAGAAGAGTGGAGGTGTTGGGTTCTGCCCAGACTCCTGAGGGGCCGCCCGCTCCAACCCAGCGTGCCACGCTGGGAGCAACTGGCCCGACACCAGAGCCCTTCATTCCCCATTAGGGCCATGACGAATCCCAGCAGTGGCGGAGACTCTAACTGAGAACCTTCAGCCATCTGCCGCCTGTGGGTTTCAAGCATGCTTATGGAGGCAGTCTCCTTAACGGTGCATATGCTGCAGATTCAGTGCCTACACTGGTGGTGGGCGGGGTTGGGTTGATGTTCAAGACATCCCCAACACCACCTGCACCAACCTGAAGGGACACGTAGGGACACCTGATCAAGATCGTGTTCAGGGACATCTAGATGGAGAAACCAGCGAAAAGTGAAAGACAGCGTGACCACTACGGGGCCTTGCCTATCCAGACAAGTGTTACAAAATCATTTCACAAAGTCACTCAATATCTTCCTCCCATTTAGTGCTCTATAGGACATATTATTCCCCAACCAACCATTGTGGAGAAATACGAGATGATAATGTGGTGGGAAGATACTGTTATGACAACACTAAAATGATGTCTTTTTAAGTAAATGCCATTTTGGGAGTTTCGAGGCATCGAATGGGCATTAGAGTGATGGATGGCCAAAATGTTACTCTGACATTTACCAGGGCCAGTCTCCAAACACTGGCCAACATTAAGGTATGATATTTTAATGCATTTAATTAATATTTCATTGTTTGTAATTTAAAATAAAAAAGTCAAAAGACACGGCCCTTTAGAGTTCACAAAAATCAATAACTGCCTCTGGCCTTTGGGGGCCTTGAGTCCTTCGAGGCTTTGAGGTCTTTCCTTTTCCTTCCTGCTTGTCCTGAGGACTCAGACAGGCTGGAGTAAACAGCTGTGTGCGTCTGTTATCGCCCCTGATGTTTCTGTTGTGATTGTCTGCTTCTGTGTAACACCACCAGTATGACCTCCAGGCTCTGAACAACAAGTTATCCATCTGGAAATACAAACTAAATATCCATTTCCAATACTCTGCTCAGTGCCATCATGGTTTATTTATAGTTAATTTGTGAATTCCAAAACCTTTGGCAGACACAAAGACATCGTGTAGTAAATTTAATTTTAAAAATCTTTTTTCTATCATTCCCTTTATCAGCAGAATGACACAAAGCTTTGGGCTTATGACAATACTACACAAGAGGTGCCTGCAAGGATATTACAGATACAGATATTACACTGACAAGAAAGTAGCAATAAATAAATAAACACAAATCCAGAGACACCTGTAGCTCCGCGGATACCTCTGACAAGCTCACCACTTCAAGGCCAACATGTGATATATGATATGACGAGTGTCACCAGCAGATATATGACCCGCAAACAAACGCTGGTGTAAATGCTAAAATCAGAGCGTGTTTTGAAAGTGACTGCACCCCTGTCGGCATAGCTGGCAGCTACCGCCCTCTGCTCCGGTGAGATTCCCAGACCGAAACACGCTAGCCACAGCGCCAGGCTATAATAAGTCACTGTGTACGGTGGTTTTGTGAGGTAGCGCAGCTGCAGCATGATAAGTCTAAAGGAACAGCGCGAGGGTGACGGATTTGTGCCCTTCGGCACGGAGACGGCAGGGGCAGCGTTCTGGGGTCTACCTGCACCAAGTTGATTTGCGTCAGTAGCGGTTAAAGATGACGAAGCAGCTACACTGCCCCGTGGCCGCTACGCAAGAGCGCTTTACATACGCAGGCCAACTTTGGCGTCTGCGCAGAATCCGTAACGCGGCGAGGGTACAGAGAAACGATGTTCCCCGTTCATCCCACTGAGCTGGAGAATTTAAACAGAATTACATACTACACACTTACAGATTGGAAGCCGGCAATGTTTAAAAAAAACAAACAAAACCAAATCTCACTTCAGAAGAATCCACTTGCCTGATCAATTCAGTCTGGATTCAATGGGGACACTTCTGTTCTGTGTGTTTATGAAATATTTTTGTACAAGAATGGGCTGAAAGCAAAAACCAAAACAGACCAAAAAGGAGGATTTCTAGATGACTGGCCCCTGAGCGAGTTGAACCAACTGGCAGACCAGTGGCCCGAAATGGTCAAACTCTTGAATGATCTTGTTTAAATTCTGCGGAGAACGCTCACTCTCTCTCTCAATACTGACTGATAGCAGCAGAAGTCTAGTTAACCTTCACTACAATGGGGAGTTGTGCTACTCCGTGGTCTATCCATCAACTGATCAAGTCTTGGATGAGATAATGCATCTCACTCTAGGACTCTGTCATCAGCTGCTGTTCCTTACATCAAATCCCTTTGCATATACAGTCATACCGTCACCCAGGACACACGTGAGTGGGCTCTGGGCTGGTGTGCTCGTCCAGTTGAGCCTCTTTGAGTTCCAATGATTATATATAGTGTTTGTGTGTGTATGTATGTATGTATATTATACATCTAGGGGTAAAGCCCACAAAACGAAGAATAAAGCACATTAGATAACTGCTTCAGTTTGTCCACCATATGTCAATTATTTGCTGAAGGTATTCTGGAAGAGCAGACACAGTGAACAGTGCCTATTACGTGAATAGATTGTGCTGTTAAAAATGCCTCTGCAAATGGGCTTCTAAGTCTGCACAGGTTTACAGACATCAGACAGAGTAAGAGAAACGGTGTGAGAGGAAAGAAAGACAGAATATCAGCACTTTGAAATGGGACTTTGTTAAGAGCGGTGACTCTTTCTTTCACACTGTGCGGGGCAGTTTGACTGATGATAATTAACCTTCAACACTATCAGACAGCACCCAGGAATAAATGTCGCTGGGTGCGCGTGCACGTCCAAATAAGACCCACGAGCACCGTGGCTTCCCCCACACTTGATCTTCAGGTGAAAAACAAAATCTCTCAATCTAATAGGAAGCGTCACTTTCACAGACGTGCGCGTGTGCAACGACGACTATCGTGCTGAAAAAACAAAGTGTAGGACGCACGGAGCGGCGACGCCAGCGCCACCAGGGGGCGCGACGACTACACCCATTTGATCAGCAAACTCCATCCACACCACGACAGCGCGCGTGCACCGGCGCGCGCAGCTGCACGCCAGCAGGGATTTTGGTGACTACGAGATATTTATAAATCATACATTCAGCCCGCCAAATTATAAACATGAGTTTAAGTTGACGCAGCTCACTGTCCGTGTCTTTACCAATGCTAAAAGATGAGCCCAGAATCTGTCCGCCTTACATGTTGCACCACGACGGCAGCCTTAAAAACGCAGACTAACCGCACTCGTTTTCCTCCGTGTTATCTAGTTATTTTACCAGCTGTATTTCCACAAGCGGGATTATGAGTTCGACTCAATATTGCTGGACATATTTGTACAATCAAAATGTTTGCATGACTTAAGTTACTGGTTTAAAGGTTCTTCACTAATTCGGTGTCAGCCGTAAACACCAAGTCCCCACAAACACGGCGTGCACGTCCCCGGCACTGCGGGATGTAGCCGGTGTGTTCGGGTTCTGAACTACACGCGCGGGTGTTGGACCCGCTCGAGCCCGCCGGTGTTTCAGCGCGTGAGGTCTCGCGCCCTTCACGTGCGACGCAGCCGGGCGGCGTGTGACGGCTCACGCGCTCTGAACGCGGAGATGGTGGCGCGCGCGGAACCTCCAACATCACACACGCTGTTAACTGGTCGGCGCAACGTCCCAGTGGAATAAAACAGCTTTGGTTAATAAACTACACGGAGAATAAGTGTGTGAGGCGATGGGCGTCTTACCTGCGGTAATATTGGTGGTTCTGACTCGCCTCTCGTCGTGTCCGTTTCTCTCCGGTATCTCTGGTGATGTTTATTCTCCACTAAATCTTCTTCTCACTAACGACACTGAGATGAGGCGCAAGAACCGAGTGTTATTTAGGGGATACGGGGAGATGACGGAGAGATCACCACGGTTCCTCCACACAGAAGAGAGGACGATGAATGAAGCGAGAATCAAGCCGTAATAGCGGCCAGTGGGAACTACATACAGGGAGCTTCAGTAAAACTGTGATGCTCATATATCCGTATAAACACCAGAAACATGCGCGCTGACAAAAACATCTAAACGCATCCCAACAAGAAATACACCAGTTATCCTTTGTGTTGGAGAGAATGTCAAATTAAGTCCAAAATCAGTAGTTTCCCCCTTATTACTTTTCCACTAGCTCTTTCCAGAAAGGTTCTGGCTTCAAATGCTGGATTTGAAGGTCCGCGTCTGTTCCTGCCAGTCCAACATTTCGCCTCGGAAGCTCCGGTAAGACGTCTCAGTCAACGCAAAACGAGCAAAATGAGCAGACCGAGCAGAACCAGCAGACCGAACCCTCCTCGCCTCCACACGCGCATCAATAACTCATTTTCCACAATTATAACTGGACCAACATCTCTGGTTCGTCGAGGCGAAGTTGGCCCAAAGTAAACGCAGCCTCCGAAAAACAGTCGGATGTTTGCAGCAGGGCTACCGTGCGCACCGTGGGTACAGACGACACCTGCACTCCTCCACCGTGCACTCCTCCACCCTGCACTTACACAGCTACAGCAGCGCGCGCTCTCGCAGGTGTGCAGCACTACAGCCCAGAACGGTGCAGCCCGCAGCTCGGAGAAACCGCGAGTGATTCATGACTCACGATGGGTCTAAACAAATGCACCGTGTACATGCACGTGAATTACATTTGTAAAAAAAAAAAGTGAATGACAATTTTGCAGACGACATCACGTGGGTGCGATTAAGGCCCCCGGGACCAGCTCTTAAAACAGCGTTTATAATAAAGGCGATCCAAATATGTGTATTATAGTCGCCTTGGAGTTAGATATCTGTAAAACGTCTCTATCTCCATATATAAAGAGCAAAATTTTCAATGCCATTTTGTCTTCTCAATATTTCATGACTACGTGTGAATATATGGATGAGACGAGGACACGGACAGGATAACGTCCTCACCTGAAGAACACGCGCCCCCTCCTCCTCTATTACACATCTCCACCTTTTAGAGAATGTTCGCTACAATTAAATATTATTGTACCACCACCATTACACATGCGCATTTTAAAGGTGCTTCAAGAACCAACCAAAAATCCTTGATAAGGACAAACACACATTATCCCAAGGAGCACATCTTTGGGCCGTGAATTGTTAATGAAAACTAACACCAATCTGGCCTGTACTCTTAACGATGCATTTAAATTTTAATGCGCAGACTAAAGCTCATATAGTGGAGGAACTCCACAGGTTTTCGGTATAGTGTGTCAGCAGCGTTGAATCAGCACGACCGCAGCTCTGCAGCGCCAGGACTAAACGTGCCTGCAGGCATGAGGCCTGGATTTGGGGTAAAAACATTCATAATCATATCCACGATGAGAGAGACCAAGTCTGTCGGGTTGTAGGTGCACAGCGACCATCGGTATGGTTCTGCCCTGCAGTGATCAACATCAAGGTCCAGATGCGGTCTCCTAGAAGCCTTGGGCATCTCTGCCGGATCTAATCCCTGCACTCTTGACACCGGCCTGCGGAGAGTCAGATGTCCTGAGGAATAATAAGAGGAACAGATGTCAGGCCCCGTGACCTTTTCTTCTCGACAAACAATCACGTCGTCCTCACAATGAGTGGCGCGCGCACTGCACTCGTGTGTCATGCGCGTGGGTAAGAACGCGCGCCGCACAGAGCACGAGCGATGTCCCGACGTTCTCACGCGACACCTCTCACGAGCCTTTGTCAGTAATCAATAGCTTTCACACGAGGAAACGGTGCAAAACGCGTAATAGTTTATAACATCCAGCAGCAGAGAGCTGAGCTGTGTGCTGCCTTGGCGAGGTCTATGGAGACCGGGAGCCACTTCTGAATAATAACGGAGGTTATAGTTAATGTGGAATTTATCTGCCTCGTGCATGCTTGGTTCACGCGGACACATTAACGTTCGCTCTCGCTCTTCAAAATGACGAATTACCGAGCGTGCTTAGTTCAATAATGTTGTCCAGTGTTTCCTTTGATGAGGTCCATATTAATTTCTACTATGGACAAGGGCATAAGCAAAAAACACTGTAGAATATTAACTTGAGAAAGAACCAGCTAAATAAATAAGAAGAACTGGAAGAGTTGAAATGAGAGGAAACCCACTGGAGACTTTAAGTGTTCCTGGTGCTCTTCACAGCCCAGAATCATGCTCTAGCGCGTGCTAGCGGCCCTTCACAACCGTGGCCTAAACTCAAGTAAACAATGTGGTCATGGCATTAGGTAAAAGTGACTATAACACAGCGGTTTGGTGAAGAATAAGCATTTAAGTTAGTAAATATTGGGAGTGACCTTCTCTGATCTCCTTCTGATGATTTGCCTACATTACACTCGTATTAAACACACAGCTGTCACGCGGAGAACGTCAGTAACATCTCTGTCATCCACGCAGTGAGACAGGCAGCACTCTCCTTCATTTATTACATTTTTTTACATTAGTGAGATTTATGGGTTTAACCATGAAGCTGATAACTAGAGAGGTGATGTGCTTGCAGATTGGCTGTCTCAGTGAAAGGTGTGTGTGTGTGTGTGTGTGTGTATAAACGGATGACAGCACTAAAAACAGATGCACTTCATTAACACAGAATAATTTCAAGTAGAAGGTACAGATCAGCATGCGATAGACCACACATTATTCCAGAGCAGTGGGCGTCTGTGGTGATGTGAGGTTATCGATTAAGAGTTTCTCTTAAAGAAACGGGACACTGCAGGACGTCCGTAGCCACCCGAACCCTGTGACAACACTCCAGCACTGGCAACGGTGGTGCCGACTTCAATCCACAGACACAAACTGTCCTGAGAGAAAGATCAGAGCAAGGAGGAAGCCATCATATCTGCGAAACAGATCTCTTCAACAGCGGAATAGCAGGCGCAGACGGCCATGTCAGGAAATCACTTTTTGAATTGCAGTGAGGGCTTGATGGTGGAAGAGTGCTCGCCGTAAGCATCATTGTGGATATCACAATATCACAGTGCATCTACTGCCAGTGGTCTAACACAGAGCAGGGATCAGAGAATGGGTGAGAGAGAGAGAGAGAGAGAGAGAGAGAGAGAGAGGGAGAGAGAGAGAGATGGGTTCTTCACAGCTGACTGAGTCAACACAGCCTCCGTGGACTGCCATTTTAACAGAAGACACCTGATGGACCATGTGTTGGGTCCATGTGTTAGGATGTGTTGGGATGTGTTCTCTCCACTACTGACGCAATTCACTACTGTGCTGCAGTCTTTGTATATACCCCCCACACAAACACCCCCCCCCCCCCCACACACACACACACCCTGAGGTTAACCCCATCATCACATGCTCGGACGGTGATTTACACCCCTCATGGCTGGCTCCAGTGTGCAGGTGAGTCTGTGCAGGTCTGGATGAGCACAGACCTGGTAAATATTCATTAGCTAGAAATCAGGGAGCGCCAGTGTGCGGCTGCCCTTCTGAGCCTCCGCACATCGCTGGGTTATTGCATCCGCAGGAGCCTGCGGTATAGATCCATGTCTTCCTCCAGACAGACAGCTGGCTAATGGCTCTGGCTGCCTCCCAGCCGTCAGCCACAGAAAGCCTTGTTTTGATGGCACTAAAATGGAGACCATTTCATTTCAACATCCCTGCCATTCACACACAAATTACATGTGACATGGCTTCAAACACGCCCACTGTTAGATAACGCAGCGCTTTTGAATGACTGTACCTGCTGAATTATTTTAAAAAACCAAGCCTGCATATCACTTTTCTAGAAAATGTCAGTTTGTTCATCACTGTGTTTCTAAAAGGCTCTTTTGGGCATGATTCAGGGCTCTGGGCAGTGCACTACAGACTTGCCTCTGCCTTCCTGTGTTTACTCAAGGTCCACCATATCAGTGGTGGATGCCTGTCACAGACCCTGTCTTTATTAAGGGCTAACCAAAGCAAACAGGCTCCTTCCCTCTCGCAGGGATTGAATTCGCACTGAGAGTATTTGTAATCAGGCAACCGCATCTACGGTTCGGCCAGTGGAGCCATCAATTTGTTCCTTCTTAAAGAGACAGAGACGAACCCCCATCACAGAACACCCATTACCGGAATCTGATCTCCTCGAAGCAAAACAGAGGCTATAAATCGTCCAGAAGGAAGAGAAACACTTTGGTTGTCCACGTTCCAGTGCAACAGCATTTA
Organism: Brachyhypopomus gauderio; assembly: GCF_052324685.1. Taxonomy (NCBI): domain Eukaryota; kingdom Metazoa; phylum Chordata; class Actinopteri; order Gymnotiformes; family Hypopomidae; genus Brachyhypopomus; species Brachyhypopomus gauderio. The sequence continues at coordinate 20,518,218 of NC_135226.1, forward strand.
ATAAACACCTTCTGTTTACATTTACTAGGTTTTTAACAATAGGCAGGCGTACAGGCTGCAATCTAGAACAAAATAGCTCCATTTGTTTCCAAGAAAAACCTTGGCCGATAACATATATATGAGCACTTTGCCTCTAGCCTCAGCCAGGGAGGCCATGGGCCGGGGTGAGACGGCAGACGGCAGAGAAAATGTCACCATATCCTTTTATTCCTACGTCCTTTGGCCTGGACATATTCGCTCGTCTTCCTGGCGTTAGCGTGGGGCAGTATCGATCTGATCACGGCTCCTGAATGAGTAAACACCGGCCCGTCCTCGGCCACGCCGCAAAGCCCGGTCAAATGTCCAGAAACCAAGAGTGTGTTTGTTATGCCCACTGGTGCTAGCAGCATCTTCACGAAGGAAAACCGGGATGTGGACTCAGTGCTCTGCTTAACTGTTTGTTTGTAATCTTACAGCAATGGGCTGGTAAAGAACAGAGCGTCCGACGTCTTGCCAACGGGAAACACCCCCCGAACTACAGCAACACATTTACTGTATTTTGTAGACTCTCATTCAGAGCGACTCATCAGTATGTCAGTACATGAACTCCATGGGAATTGATCGTATGACCCTGGTGTTACCAGCGTAAACATGTTGGAGACACGGTGCCTTGACCTAGCTACACCGCCAGGACCTGCTGCCATGTTCTCGCATTGAACGTAAAGGGGCGGTACCAACGAGGCTCACGCCGAGCAGGACATCGTCTCCTTCTTGGTCTCGTCCCGTCTTGGTCTCGTCTCGGCAGGGTTCAGCCCTGCCTGCTGTTGTGGGGGTGCTGGCTGCTGTAACCCCCACCCCACATAACTTAATAAGGACGCCAGCGTCATTGCTAACCTACGGGAGACGGCCGTCCCTGAGGACGGGGCGGGGCAAACGGGAGCTGAAGGAAAGTGCGGGAACGAGTCCCGTTCTGATTGGCCGGTTATAGCGGATCTGTACGTCTATGCCAATTATGTCCAATTTCCCAGGTGAATGCAGGTTGCAGATGTAATTATACATCATTTTCTGCTGTGAACAGCACGGTTTCAAACCTTGATTATTAATACGGCAGTCTCTAACCTGACAATTACTTTAGATGGCTTCAGATTAGGATAATGTCAAAAAAATAAAGAAATAAAAAAAGTCTGAAGTGTCTGGTGTAACTCGTCAAATGAGTCTGCTGCACTTCATCTAGATCTACATGTACATGAACGTCCTCCAGACATGCTCAGAGTGGCCAGGGTGAAGACAGGCTGTATGTTCATGTAAACTATATTTGGAGCAGGTTGATTACATCGTGATTACCATCTCATGGTCTTCCAGCTGAAGATGAAGACTCCACTATAGCAAGTCAATATCAACAAAGGCTAATTACCCCAAGAGACGGTAATTGGGTCGTGTTCTTCCAATGCATTTACTACAGATCCCAGCTGTCCCCGGTAAAGGTTTTCACAGAGAATGGTTCATCAAAGTAGTGACAACATGGAAGAGACATTTCTGGAACATGTAGTACTGGCAAATTAACCAATTAGCACAGGTCTTGGTAATCTTAGTAGGGAGGGGGGCGATTTGTGTGCTGTGAAGTTTGTGGGCAGGGACTAAACTACACCAATTTCCTTTTGAAATGTTCCTGTCCACCATTTGAAGGAAGAAAATATCTCATTCTGACTGTAATGAGTATGCCCAGTAAGGTTTGACTTGACAATGCTGGTCACATCAGTGGCCACACTAGATGTGCCCTGGAGACTAAACTGACCTCAGCTCTGGTCACGGAGGGATCGGCACTGCCGTAAAGGCCAAGAGCTCCGAGAGCGCCATGGTGCCCACATGCACCCGCCCACCCGCCTCATTAATCACACCGCCACGCGAGATTGATCTGACGCCATCAAGCACAGTGATGGTTACTCACCACAATCTCAACAACCCCCCCGATCGCTGACAGCTGGCCACGCAGCCGTGCTCAGAAGGAGCGCCAGCGTCCTGCTCTGATGGTGTGCGGCGGTACCGTTGACCCCTGAAGTAGCACCTCACATTTCCCTGCTGGTGTGCGGTGGCCTCTCTCTCTCTCCCTCACACGTAAACTGACGAGCCTCACCGGGGGGGGGCTCTGCTCTGTGAGCTGCACACGTGTGGGTAAACGGGTAGATCATGCGGGCGTGCAGCAGACGGCTGGCGTGTGTGGGCGTGGTTGCCTTCCTCCTGATCCTGGTAATGGCCCGGAGAACCACAGGAAAACAGTGTCGCCACTTAAAGTGTTTTGGAGGCATTAGTTTGTCTTGCTGGGGAAAGCCAGAGCACAAATTAGGCACGAATGCACGAAAGCTCACTGGTAAACATGCAGCCGGATGACTCAAGGCTCGCACAGAGCCCCCGCAACAGCACAACAGAAGATGCTAACAAACGCACACACACACACACACACAGCAGAACAGAAGATGCTAACAAACGCACACACGCACACACAGCAGAACAGAAGATGCTAACAAACGCACGCACGCACACACACACACACACAGCAGAACAGAAGATGCTAAGAACCGCATGCACACACACACAGCAGGATAGAACGCTAACTCTTACACACATGCGCGCATGCACACACACAGCAGAATTCGCGCATGCACACAAACAGAAGAACAGGAGGCTAATGTGTGCACACACACACATCCCCGAGGGCACAGTTCACATCCTATCTCTCCTTCTCACTCACACACACACACACACACACACACTCCAGGAGCTGCCACACAGGAGCCGTTTCTTGAGCACGGAGGAAGGTGCAAACAGGACGCGTGTCACGCAGGCCAAACGTCGGGACATCCTACCACACACACACACGTCCTAGAGGAGCTCAGAATCAATTTAGGAGGCGAACATTAGTATGCGCGTCTGTGTGCGCGTGGGGACGCCAACAGCCTGCTCGGGGAGCGCGCGGGTGCGCCAGTGGTGTCTCTACACTAGGACTAGGTGACCTGCCGTCAGGACTGAAGGAGATGAGACGCTTCAGTTATCTTCTCCTCTTCAGCCTTCAATTAGATCATTGGCAGCTGCATGCAGATTTCTCCCAGACGCGTACGCGCATCTTCACTTAATTGTAACATTTCTTAGGACACACGTTTGAACGACTGATGCGCGCACACGCAGTTTCACCATCCTTGTAGGGACCGTTCATCGACACAACACTACCATAACGATTACGGTAACTGGGTAACGCTACACCGACACAGATGCACCGTGTGCGCGTGCCCCCGGAGACGTGGACGTTACCGTGCGTCTACCCACGCGGCAGGAGCGCGCGCGCGAGCAGACGGCGCTCTTCAGAACTGCTCGAGAGATTCCTGGCTCAGGATGCAAGAGCATAAAAGTATTCAACACTGGCTCAGGTTCGGAAACAGCGAGGGTGCTTAACACTTCACACTGGGCTCCTCGAGAAGGCAGTGTGCTTTTGAATATCGTCAGCACGATAAGCTCCGTAGTAATGAATCACTGTATTGCCTCGGGGAAGAAAGAAGCTTGTGCTACATTCCCCCTTCTGGAGAGTCTTTTGATCAAGGGGCCTAAGAAAAGGAGCCATCTGAACCAAGAACACTGATGTCATTGCAGCCTTTAGGGTACGGCGCCATCTCCACAGAAAACGGGCCCCAGCTGCCCCCTAGTGGCCCACCACGGAACTTAGCAAAATGAAGTAAATTATTTATCACAGTATCCTCATCAAACTGCACTTATGATGTAAATGTGATTAAAATGATGATGCGAAAGGTGCAGGCACAGAATGAAGGCTACCGCAGCTGTGATCGAGAGCTGGTCAGATGCAAATGGTTTTGGGTAGTTACAAAACTGCTGGAGCCCAGAGTTACGCAAGAGGACGTTCTGAAGGAACCCTGAGGTTTCATGAGAGGACCTTCTGAAGGAACCCTGAGGGTAGTGTGGATGTTCTGAGGATGGAGTCCAGTCCAAGACAGCATGCTAACAGAACAGTAAGTCTACCCAGAACTGGGACAGCTGCTCAGTGCTTTATAGGTCACATGCTAAAATGTTTGTTTTCCGTCAAATCTGGATTGAAAAGAGAAAAGACTCCAAGCACTTTTTAGCAGATAAGTACGCCATTATGTCTTTATTTCCACATTTTACATCACCACTCATGGTTATTCTGCAGGTCTAGCAGTTTCTGGTTGGATGATCTCTTCAGCATGGAGGTCTGTCTAGGCTCACACGAAGGCATGTTGGAGTCCAGCGAGGTTCTGCGTGGAGGTGCTGCCTTGAAGGACGACTCAGACCTTCTCGTTCTGCTGACCCACGCAGCACTAACCCGGAGCCCCGCGGACCAGAGCGGCGTGCAGGCCGTGAGCTCAGCCCCAAAGTAAATCATGCAAACAGCTTAGGGATGAAATCAAATAAATACATCCAGGACTTAAAATGTGTTACAAAAAGAATTCTGTTCAAGTCTTTTGCACACTCGCACACACACACACACACACACACACACATATGTAGTTGTGTATAAACGTTTTGGCGATACTCTCTAGGCCTGCGGGGTACTGCTGGGTCCTGATGGCTTGTAGCAGCTCAGGTCCCGCTGCAGGACTCTAGATCTTCCCTGAGAGTCTCACGTGGACAGAGGGGTGACCTGCTCCGCACGTATCCCTCTCTCTCTCTCTCTCCATCCCGTCTCTATGTGCGTGTGGTTCTGTCAGAGGCAGGAGGTTTGCAGGACAGGCTGGAGGCAGGGTGGAGAAGGCGGAGTACAGGGGTGCGGTCAGGACGGTCAGGACCCTCAGGTGGAGTCATGGATCCTCCATGACTAGTTCTTATCTGCATGAGGTAAAGCACACAGGGATCTTCGAGTGGAAACAAATATTATATTGTCGTCCAAAACAGGACGGCACACAGACACAGACAACATTAGATTCCGCTACAGACAACATTAGATTCGGCACACTTATCGCTGAGGCCATGTGGTTGGCATACCTCCCGTCCCGTTTGTGCAACACTTAATATAAAGCCATGGTGTGTTGTGTGCTTCATGGCTGTACTAACAACAAAGACCATCCAAACTTTTAGAGCATCGTGTCTGGCCAACGTTGTGAGACTCGGGAGTCCAGCTGCCGAAGGAGAAATCTCTGGACCGTGACTAGCGAGAACAGGGAAAACTGTAGTAGTAGTGTAGTCAGGTGAATTATGAACCTCACAGTTTTGCTTTTGATATTTATTTACGAGTGTTGAATTAATTGAGGATTACCAAAACTAGTTTATTTACTTAACGGTAAGGTTGCTCTCGAGGAATAACCACCAAGATGGAGTCTCATCTTTGTCCTTCTGACCCATCAGCTAAATCTGACACTAGACTTACTGAGACAGTCTGACACTATCAGCCAAGTCAAAAAGAAAACGAAGCATTCATCTTGCTTCAGTAATGTCTGGATATAAATATTTGAAGTTCTTGGCCAACTCCAGGAGATCCAGGTTCCTCTACCTACTCCACAGGCTCCATTAAGACTGTGGTTCAACACGAGGGCTCACTACCTCGCACGACCACGCCGAAACAAAAAAGCACCAGAGTCTCATTTGAACCGCTGAACAAAACCAGGCCCATTTCATCCTTTATGATCAACAAAGACTCAGAGGAGGACATAAATTAATATAAATGTTAAATTAGGTAAATATAAATGGAAGATTAGGCAAGATGAGGCCTATAATAGGTATGTTTTCCTATAAGCTAACAATCTCAGTCCCTGATAGAGTCATAATAAGTAAATAAAGCGGGCTGCGCTGTAATGGCTACAGATCTGGTCCAGATCTGGTGTGTTAAATGCAATTCTAATGCAATCCCCACGCATTTGTTAAGCCAAGGGGGAGCGAAACCAACACACACCGGCGTCCAAGCAATCAGGTACGCAGCTGTTTCTCTTCACAAAGATACTGAAGGTATTTGAGATTCTCAGGGCTGTGCACAACCCTTCTGCACAAACGACGGCGCCTGGTTCACACTGGGCTGGTGGAGACGGGTAAACGGGTCGTTGGGATGAAGGTGTCTGGGTCGCCAACGTTCTGCTCATCTCCACCTGATACCACTGATCTCGCTGTCCCAGATATCTCTCCCAGATATTACAACCGAAGATCATTTGGCCTTTCACCTTTTAAAGGAACCTGCCCGTCTTACGAGTCTGGATTACATCAATTCAATTTCCTTATATTTTGCTACATATGATCGGACTCCAATTTATGATGTCTAAATATTTCTATGGGTAAGTTATGTTAAGATCGACAACATTGACCGCATCAAACTGGATGTGTATCTACTCATTTAGCGACCACAGCTATGTTTGACAGTATTGTTGAGAGTACTAAACATGAAGCATCCCGACTTTAGCACAGGCTAAATAAATCCAGCAATCTCCTTTCCAATTTA